>NC_089741.1:18519098-18819098 GCF_040412425.1 Macrobrachium rosenbergii | reverse complement strand
TTGGAGAAGGGGCTGTTGGAGGCAGGTTCTCTGGAACGTGTGAAGGGGCAAGAGAGAAAGAAAAGGAGGAAGAAGTGAATGGAAGCGTGAGTGATGAAAGTGATATGGGAATAGGAAGTAAGAAACGAGGGAATGAGAGGCAGGGTAAGGAAAAGGGGAATGAAAAGCAAGGGAAGGAACAGAGGGAAAGTAAGGATAAGTCAGGGGAAGAAAAATGGAAGAAGGGAAAGGGAAAGGAAACTGGTAAGAAGGGTAAGGAAGTGGGAAAGGCAGGAAAGAAGGGAGAGGGTGAAGGCAGTAGTGATAGTGAGGTGGATGGAGGTGAGTGGATAAAAGTGGATAAAAAGAGGGGGAAGAAGAGTGTAATGAGTAAGATGAATGTAAGTGCAGAAGTGGACTCTTTGTATTCGGAAGAGGGTATGAAAGGACAGAGCGAAAGTAGCGAAAGTGAGAGTGAAAGTGAGAAAGAAGTGAGAAAGGCTATGTATGTGAGGGAGGTACCCTGGTGTGAAAAGTATAATGAGTATGGAAGTAGGGATGTGCATGATTTCTTTAGGGAGTATGAAAGGTTTTGTCAGGATAAGTATGGGGAAAGTAAGAGAGTGTGGGCACGAGAATTAGGAGAATATTTGACTGGGTTTTTACTTGATATGTATAGGGTTATTATGAGTGTGGGGATGTTGAGTATGACAAGGTGAAAGCTAGACTAGTTGAGCAAGCGAGGCGTATGAAAGCGAGTGTTAAGTATAAGAGGAAGAATGAATTTGATGAGGCAAGAATGAAAGCTGGGGAAACCTTGTCACTATATGCTTGTAGGCTGGAGACGTTGGCAAGGAAGAAGTTTGGGGATGATGGGATAGATGAATGTAAGGAGTTAGTACGGAAGTTGTTAGGGACAGTGCCAGATGGAGTTAGAGAATTTGTGAACTTGAAGCGGAAGGAGAAGAAAAGATGGACGAATGAAAGGTTGACTTGGGGAGAAATCTTGGAAATTGTAGAAGATTATGAGCTTGACAGGGTTATAAAAGAGAGCAGAAGTGTAAGTGTAAGGGCTGGGGTAGATGAGAGAGTACCAGAGTTTGGAAGCTTTAGGGATGCAGTGTTGAGGGCCCAATGAGAATGGCCGATAGTGTAATAGATAGGAGTGTAAGAGCAAGTAATGTGGAGGTGCCAGTGAGGATGAATGGTGGGTTTGTAAGGGAACAACGGGTTGGACGGGTTAGGGATAGTAGTGTACAAAGGGGAAGGTCAGTGAGTGGAAGTCGAGCGAAGTGTTTTAGATGTGGAAAGGAAGGACATACAAAGAATGAGTGTAGGTGGGCTTTGGGAGCGTGTTTCGGTTGTGGGCAATCGGGACATTTGGTAAGGGAGTGTACGAAAGATAGGGGGGTAAAATGCTACAGGTGCAGACAGGTGGGTCATATTGCTAATGGTTGTAGGGGTACCCGAGTGAATGTAATATGTGGCAACTGTGGTAAGAATGGGCATTATGCGAGAATGTGTTCAGAACCGAGAGCGAAGTGTGTCGAATGTGGAATGGAAGGGCATGTATCAAGTGTATGTAGACGAAAGAGGGTGACTATGACAGCGAATTCGGGAAACTGAGTGTGAAGGGGGTTCAAATGGGTGGATCCTCCAGGATGCAAGCGGTGCGTGTGATGCATGTACGTGAGGGGTTGTTGCATGAGGATCAGCAATTTGTTTTGATAGAGTATGGTAAAAAACGTAAGAAAGGGAAGAACGTAAGTAAACTGAATGGTCGTAGGTTGTGTGATAGGGGTGTGAGTGCCAAAGTGGAAATGAGTGATAAAGCGTGTAATACGGATGAATGGGATGGTATGGATAGAACGTATAGCATATGCGGGTTTGATATAACTGAGTTGACTGAACGTGTAGGGGTTAGTGAACGGTTAGAGGTGAGCGAAAGTGTAAGAGTAAGAGAGCGTAGCAGTGATAGACGAGTGATTGAAAGCATGAATGAATCGTTGCAAGAATTGGAAAGGTCAATGAGCGAATGGGATGGGTTAGTTGAAGAATTGGGGGAGGTATTTGGGAACGAGTTAGAGGGTATAGATGAGATTGTGGATGAAATTGAGAGTGGTAATAGTGAAGAAGATAGCGTGAATCTGAGAGAGAATGGAGGAGAAAATGTAAATCTTAATGTTGCTGGAAGAGAGAGCGAGTCTGAGAGAATGATTGCGTGCCCGCGAACGCGATCTAGAGGGCCTGCTAGTGAGCATCCGTGGGTGTTGCGTAAGGCGATTTGAAAGAGTTGTGAAAGGTGTTGGTTGGGAAATGCTAAAAGGGGGGAGAAATATAGAGGGATGAAGAAATTTGTTTTTATTTAGCATTTCCCAACGTTTTGTGAGAGAGAGAGAGAGAAAGAGAGAGAGAGAGAGAGAGAGTAATTGTCGTTGTGAGTGGTTCGGTTGTTGGAGTTGGTTTTACGGCTGTCTCTCTGTCTGTCGGTCTGTCGGGAGTTTTTCGTTTTTTGGGGAAGTCTTGGGCAGTTGAGGTCCAACCTTGAAAGTGAACGGGAGTTCGTCTGTTTTTTTGGGACCATATTAATGGTTCATGTGTCTCTTCTTTTTTTTGTTGGTTCGTTGTTGGTGGAGGGTCGGTTTAAGTTTTTTGTTTCGTGGGTGTGTGCTGTGATTGGCGACCGTGGACCTTATCCATCTCCAGCAACCGAAGATCAGGGTGAGTGTTGCGTGTTGTGTTGTTTGTGGGTGTGAATACCGCCACAATATGACCCTTGTTTAGAGTTCCTGTCTTGTGCTTTGCATGCACCCTTGCGAGAGTTGTCAGACAGAGATCTGCCTCTCAAGACCATCTCTTGTCTCGCTCCAGCCCTTGCATAGAGGATGGACGATCTTCATGGACCTACAGGGGATGGAGATCAATGCCTGGACTCTGTCTCGGATGCCATAGCGGACTCCGAATCCATTGGCATCTATTGCCAGGTTCGAGTCCTCCTTGATCTCCTCCTCCTTGGACTTTGTAATCAGTGACCCAGATCAGTCGCTACTTTGTCCTGTTAGGGTGCTGTGGTACTTTCTGGAAAGGCTCAACATCCCTAATCTGGATGTCATCAACTTTTTCACTTGTACTGACTTGCAAGTCAGAAGTGTCTAAGTACACGTCTTTCTTCTGGCTTCGTGAGGCGATTGGAAGGATGTACTCTACAGCTGGCGACGATGACACCTGTACACTCCACCCGAGAGCTCACAAAGTCAATGGCCTGGTCCATCCCTCGCATTCCAGAAGATTCTGTTGATCTGGAAGCAAGATGTGGTCTCATTAGACCACATTTATGTCTTTTACCTTCGGGTCTCTGCCCGTAGGCCCTTGGAACCTTTTTTCCTTGGTCCTTTGGTGACTGCTCAACAAGTTGTGTTTTCTTACCTGGCTCCTTTAAGAGGACAGGTAGCATCTCACCTAAAGTGTGTGGTTCTGGAAGTGAGAAGAATTCCAAGAGTGACTGGCCTCTCCCCCTCCTTCCTCGTCCTACTCCTCTTCCTTCGGGCCGAGAATGGGACTCGGAACTGACACTTGCTGGAACTGGCATCTGATGCGGTAAGTCTACACATCGAGCACCCATTCTGTTTTTCTCTAGAATCATAGAAGCAATCCCACTCCTTCCTCTAGCAAGGGGAGGAAGGAGATCCTGGCAATAAGGGAAACCCTTTTTCAGGTCTTTACCTTACTGCCTCTGACTCTTTAGATTCTTCCCAGCATGTTTTTGTATGAGTTACAATTCCTCACTCATTTGAAAAGGTCCAGATGTCTGACATTTGATCTTGCAATTCCTATATTTCGATCAATATGTCAGAGGCATGGTACTCCTCCTCACTCTTTCAACCAGGAGGAGTAACCCTGGTGTGCAGAACTCCAGTCAGTTCAAAGAGACTTACTCAGATTCCTCCCTCCAACAAGTGAGTCTTCTTAACGTAAAGGGCTGATGGTTTGTATGTTGTGAAGGAACAAATCACAATTTTTTAAAGTAAATTGTATTTTTCCTAACTGTACAAACCTGAGGTCTTGTTCATTACATTTTTATGCCCACCTCATGCCACGCCTCAATCTGAAGCCTGGGCCGAAAGGCTAACTGGAATGTTTACTTCCGGGCCGGCAGGTATTCCCGCTTACCGGATGGTAGTTACAGCCTAACCACTTTGTCCATGAGTGTAACTGCCGTTTCCAGCTTCGCTGTAAGTAATTCCTAATGTAAAGGACCGATGGTTTTAATAGTTAGGAAAAATACAGTTTACTTTAAAAAACTATGATTTTCCTTGCAGATTCATAAACAATGATAATCGGTATTGAAAATCAGAAGCTATCAACAAGGTAACAGGCCCATTGAGAAAGAACAGACTAGCCTCAGAGTAGAATGGCATATGAATTGAATACATTGTTTTGAAGAATTTGGACTGTATAAGTATCGCTAGATGCTGTACAAGAAAATTTAACACAAAGCCAACATTAATACAGACCATTAGCAAAAACCTTATGTACTCATATATTGCTTTAGGTAGTTCAGTAAAATTTCAAAGCAGGGCAAGGGAAAGGTCCAACTAGGATAATCAGGTCTGTATTGCAATTGAAAAGTAGGTGGTTTTAATCAAAGGGTTTTGCATTTTTGGACCATTGCTTAAATAACTCAGTACAAAAAGGATCAGTCTTCTGTTGGTCATACAGGTCTCATTAAGCTAGTCACCAGAACATTTAAGTTTAGAAGGCTCCTAAGTTTGTATATAAAACTCGTGGATAAACTTGATGATTAAGTGTAAACGTTCATACTGTTAAATATTATAATGCAGGTATCCTTAATGCACTCCAGTTTTGAAAAGGTCAGCAAGATTTATGGTTTCTAAATGGGTTTAAATAAAATAACTCATGCACTTAATTAGTTATTTGTTCATGCAACTTACCTGTCAGATATATATATAGCTGTATTCTCCGAAGTCCGACAGAATTCCAAAAACTCGCGGCACACGCAGTGGGGCCAGGTGGTTAATACCCATTCCCGCCGCTGGGAGGCGGGTATCAGGAACCATTCCCATTTTCTATTCAGATTTTCTCTGTCGCCGGTACTGTCAACAACTGTTTTCAGTACCTCCGTCTTTGGATTTCGTAAACTCGTTATTTTCCACTTAAGTATTCTATTTGACTTTTGGTTTTTGTCTTTGGATTGTGGATTGGCATACGCTTTTGTGGAATTTGCTTTTGATTGCTCTTTGGATGATGTCTGGATCTAGTTATGCTAGCTTCAGAGTATGTTGTGTGAATGAGTTTAAGGTGAGGCTACCGAAAGTTTCGGTAGATCCTCACTTTATATGCATGAGGTGTAGGGGGCAGGTTTGCTTGATAAATGATCGCTTACTTTGCCTCCCACCCTGCTAATTTATTAGTTCAGGATTTCGTTCTCGGACTAATAGTGCTCCTTTTTGCATCTGGAAGATGGCTAACAAATATTATCTATTGCGAAGGTGCATAGATTGAGCGAGTCAAGCGATAATAAAGAAGAAACAATAGTAACGCTGGGTCAGTCAAAGTGCACGTCGTGAAAACGGACTCGTAAGGCGGACGCTGAAGAGGATATGTCCAATAAAGTTTTCGTAACTATGTTGTTACAACAAAATCAAACACTTATGGAGTTATTAAAGGAAATGTAAGGTTTGTTTTTGGAGATAGTCTACCGAGAGCAGCGGGACTAGAGTGACGTCACGTAGGCAATGGCTGCCTCCTAGTAAAAAGTAAACAAACGCTTTCGTGAGTTCAAAGTAGCACGGTAAACGTTAAAGATGCCATAATTTACTCAGGTCGGTATCAAACATTAGTTTTAGTCAGGGTGAGGAGATAACCTACCATAATTTTAGTTAAAACGACGAGAATAGGTTTTATCTCGCCGAGACTGATTTAAATCTACCGGCCTAACGTAGGCGAGCCAAATATGATATTTTAATGATAAAATAAAGTTTGTTCATACTTACCTGGCAGATATATATATAGCTGTATTCTCCGAAGTCCGACAGAATTCCAAAAACTCGCGGCACACGCAGTGGGCCAGGTGGTTAATACCCATTCCCCCGCCGCTGGGGAGGCGGGTATCAGAACCATTCCCATTTTCTATTCAGATTTTCTAGTGCCACTGTCTCCTGAGGGGAGGAGGGTGGGCACTATGATTATATATATCTGCCAGGTAAGTATGAACAAACTTTATTTTATCATTAAAATATCATTTTGTTCATGCAACTTACCTGTCAGATATATATATAGCTGAATCCCACCATTGGAGGTGGGAAGAGACAGAATAGGATTTAGGAAACAAATATATGTAGGCGATTGACGCCTTGGTTCCTTACTTGTTAGCATAGCTGACTTCGTGATTACAGTCACCGAAGCCTGCTTCTGCTTTACTACAGTCTCCAGCAAGGTAGTGACCTATATAGCTGGTGAGTTCTAGATGATCTGTCCACGGGGGCATGACCACAATGGGACTAGATCATAAGACCATACTGTGAGAGCAAAAGGAGCAACGACCAACCACCTGACCGAGAGCATCAACAGGACCTGCCGAAGGGACGCCAGATCGGTGGGAAGTCCCGTAACCAACTTACAGCTTTCGACATGCCCTCTCCCTGGTCCTGGGAGTCCGACAGAGGTCCAGGCCTATGTTAGCATAGCTGACTTCGTGATTACTGTCACCCAAGCCTGCTTCTGCTTTACTAGAGTCTCCAGCAAGGTAGTGACCTATATAGCTGGTGAGTTCTAGATGATCTGTCCACGGGGGCGTGACCACAATGGGACTAGATCATAAGGCCATACTGTGAGGGCAAAAGGAGCAACGACCAACCACCTGACCTAGAGCGTCAACAGGTCCTGCCAAAGGGACGCCAGATCGGGGGAAGCCCCCGTAACCCTCTTGCGGCTTTCGACATGCCCTCTCCTGGTCCTGGGAGTCCGACAGAGGTCCAGGCCTAGAAGCGTTATGGGACCGATCTGACGTAAAAAAACAAAAAATCAAGATTAAAATATACTTCCTAACCTCTAAAGGATAGGATGAGTATCGCTCCCTGCCCGCAACACTGTGTCTGCAGAAGCGACAACAGGTCCTGCCAAGGGACGCCAGATCGGTGGGAAGCCCCCGTAACCCTCCTGTGGCTTTCGACTTGCCCTCTCCCTGGTCCTGGGAGTCCGACAGAGGTCCAGGCCTAGAAGTGTTATGGGGCCGATCTGGAGTGCGGAAACGTATGGTCCTAGCGAATAGCAGTCTTCGTATGTCGTCTTCACGTCCACCAAGTAATGTGAAGTGAACACCGAATTGTGCTACCAGAAGGTGGTACCCAGAAGATCGCAAAGGGACATGTTCTTCTGGAAAGCCACCGAGGTTGCAATGGCTCTAACTTCGTGAGCCTTAACTTCAAAAGACTCAAGTCACTGTCTTGAACATCGGAAAGTGCGTCTAAAATGGTGCTTCTAAAAAGAACGCCAGTGCATTCTTAGAAAGAGGCAAATCCGGCCTCTTGACAGAGCACCACAGACTGTCCAAGGACCTCGACTTTCCCCTAGAGTCTTCTGCAAATAAAATTTGAGAGCCCTGACAGGACACATGACTCTTTCTGGTTCATGTCCGAGGATTTCCGTCATACCCTTAATCTCGAAGGTCCTGGGCCAAGGGGTAGACGGGTTCTCGTTTTAGCAAGAACATACGGCTTAGAGAACATACTGCATTATGGCCTCTAAAACCTACATGATTATTGATAGCCTGAAGTTCACTAACTCTCTTCGCCGTAGCCAGAGCAGTTAGGAAAAAACCTTCCTTGTCACATTCTTGAGACGCCGAAGAAAGAGGCTCGAAGGTATTTGACATAAAAAATTTAGGACGACATCCAGGTTCCAGGGAGGCGTCCTGGAATGAGGTACCTTGACAGTCTCAAAGGATCTCAAGAGATCGTGACGATCCTTGTTGTCGGCTGATAGTCTGAATGCAGTTAGACTCAGAGCGGGGAAGTTTTGAGGTACCTTTCGAAATGGGGCTGCCTGAGCAGATCTACCAAGGGACGTCCCCATAACCTCCACAGCTCCTGACATACTTCCTCGTGAAGGGTCCACTCAGTCGGTAGAAGCTGCCGCTGTCGACCGAGAAGGTCCGCGCGGATATTCTCCACTCCTGCAACGAACCTCGCAAGGATCGTGATCCCCCGCGCATGGGCCCAAAGCAGGATCTCCTTCGCCAGGGCGAACAGGGACCGGGAACGAGTTCCTTCCTGTTTCTTGAGGTATGCCAGGGCTGTGGAGTTGTCTGAATTTACTTGTACGACTCAGCCTGACACTTGGCTCTCGAAGGATTGAAGGGCCAGCAGGATCGCCCCTAATTCCTTGAGATTGATGTGCCAGGACACCTGTTCCCCTCTCCAGGTGCCTGACACTTTCTCCCCCTCCTAGTGTTGCTCCCCATCCCTCCCTGGGAGCGTAGGAAAACAACACCAGGTCGGGGCTCTGAAGGCATAGAGAAACCCCTTCTGCCAACCTCGAGGGGTCGAGCCACTACCTCAGGTGAATCTTGAAAACGGAGAGATCTTCAGGGTCTCCTCTAGATTCTCCTTGTCTAATCAGTTTTCCGCCAGGAAAACTGGAGCGGCCTGAGATGAAGTCTTCCCAGGGAAACAAACTTCTCCAGAGAGGAAATGGTCCCCAGCAAACTCGTCCATTCCTCACCGAGCATATTTCCTTCCTGGGAAGGATGAGACTTTTTCTTGCATTGCTACTGACGTTCCTGGGATGGAAAAGCTTGAAAGCCACTGAATCCATCTGAATCCCCAGATAGACGATGGACTGCATCGGGATCTGATGGGACTTTTCTTCGTTCACTAGAAGTCCTAGGGACTTTGTCAACTCTAAATTCGCATTCAGGTCCTCCAGACACCTTGACTGTGAAGAGGCTCGGATGAGCCAATCAGCCAGGTAAAGCGAGATACGAATACCCGCCAAGTGAAGCCATCTCGCCACATTTCTCATGATAATCGTGAAGATCATGGGAGCTGTGCTTAGCCCGAAGCAAAGAGCTCTGCATTGAAACACTCGTCCCCCTAGTACAAACCTCAAATACTTCCTCAACTGGGGATGTATGGGAACGTGAAAGTAAGCGTCCTGTAAGTCCAGAGCGACCATCGAATCTCCTGGTCTTAATGCTCCTAAAACAGACTGGGACGTCTCCATCGTGAACTTCTCCTTCACCATGAAGCGGTTCAGTCTACTGACATCAAGGACTGGTCTCAATCCTCCCGACTGCTTCGGAACTAGGAACAGTCGGTTGTAGAATCCTGGGAGTCCAGCTCCAGGACTTGCTCCACAGCTCTTTCTCGAGCATTTGCTCTAATAGCTCGAAAAGGATCTGTTGCTTCTCTTGATGGAATGAGGACGACAGATCCCTGGGCGACGTGCACAGAAGTGGTGAGTCGAGAAAGGGGATCTTGTATCCTCTCTCGATAACTTCAAGGGACCAGGTGTCTGCCCTCTTGCTCTCCAGGCTCTATAAAACGAAAGAAGCCTGGCTCCTACAGGTGTCTGGAGGCGCTGCAAATCACTTCCTGCCCCAAGGTTTAGGCGGGCTCCACCTCTGAAAAGACCTCTACCTCGGGGAGAAGATCTCGAGGAAGAAGCTCCTCCACGAAAGGGCTTCTACTTCCTGGAGGTCTGACCCGACAACGACATCAAAGGGACTGCCGGGCGTCTTGACAGAGTGGGCCAAGAGGTCTTGAGTGGCCTCCTTCAAGCTGGAGGAGAGATCCTTGAACAAGGACTGGGGGAAGAGATGGCTCGAAAACGGGAGAACAGCAAAGACCTCTGCGACGGAGAAACTGACTTTGCAAAAGTATGACGCCAAAGGCATCTGGTGTTCCCAGGTGGTCACCCATCCAAGTACTGACCAGACCCAACGTTGCTTAACTTCGCTGATTGCACGAAGCGGTGCTTTCAACGTGGTATGGCCGTTGGCTGGTAGGGCCATAGGCTGTAAAGTTACAGTACAAGGCCCTCTTCTTCAAGAGGCCCGTACAAAAGAGGGAAGCCAGTTCCTCTGAGCCATCCCTGACTGCTTTGTCCATGCAGTTCAACACGCTGGACAGCTCCCAGGCAGATCGAGTCGGGATTCCTAATCCTGACGTCTAGAGCCCCCAATCACCAGTCCAGGAAATTGAAGACCTCCATGGTTCGAAACAGTCCTTTCAAATGGTGATCCGTCTCCGACATAGTCCAGGACACTTTGGCAGCCGACAGGAGGGACCTTCTAGGTGCGTCGACCAAGCTAGCGAAGTCTCCCTGGGACAACGAAGGAACTCTTGAGCCGACGTCCTCCCGGTCTCTTACCACATACCTGCCTTGCCGCTCAGCTTGGATGGAGGCAGGGCAAAAGAAGTCTTGCCTTGGGTCTTCCTTCCTCCATCCAGGTGTTAACCTTCTTGAAGGCCTTCTTCGTCGCCAGAGACGAAGTCATCTTGACAAACCCCGCGCTCTCCTCGTCTGGGACGAAGCAAACTGCGAAGGAGGAGAGAGAGAGGGCCGAGGGTTTGAAACTTGTCGCCAAACAAGTCCTTAAGAAAGGCCGGCTAACACCTGGTAGTCCGTAGACGAGGAAGGGGGAGGCTGCTCAAGGACTGCAGGCTCCGACTCACAAGAGACTTCTCCCTCTTCAATGGGAGAAAACGAAGGCCTTGCGGTCCAACACGCAGATGGGATCTACGCTTCCCCGCAGACTTTGATTGCTCTGAAGCGTCACTTCGAGCAACCAAAGAGGCGTCCTCCCGAGAGTCCATCCGAGCGTCCTGCAAGGCAGCGAGAGGAGCGTCCTGACGAGCAGCTACAGAAGCGTCCAGGATAGCTGCTTGCGGAGCGTCACGATGGCGGACCAGCCGAGCGTCCTGCACGGCAGCGAGAGAAGCGTCCTGACGAGCAGCTACAGTGACGAGCAGCTACAGAAGCGTCCAGGATAGCTGCTTGCGGAGCGTCACGATGGCAGACCAGCCGAGCGTCCTGCACGGCAGCGAGAGGAGCATCCTGACGAGCAGCTACAGAAGCGTCCAGGATAGCTGCTTGCGGAGCGTCACGATGGCAGTCCAGCCGAGCGTCCTGCACGGCAGCGAGAGGAGCGTCCTGACGAGCAGCTACAGAAGCGTCCAGGATAGCTGCTTGCGGAGCGTCACGATGCAGCAGAGCGTCACGATGGCGATCCAGCGAGCTGTGAGCACGACTGGGAGACGAAGCATGCTTGACAGAAAGGCCCCCCAGTCAATATATTGTGAAATAGGCTACTTACTTGGGAAGTCTCAACTCCCGCTTAGCCTACGAGTACTAGATTTGTTCATGCAACTTACCTGGCAGATATATATATAGCTGTATTCTCCGAAGTCCGACAGAATTCCAAAAACTCGCGGCACACGCAGTGGGGCCAGGTGGTTAATACCCATTCCCGCCGCTGGGAGGCGGGTATCAGGAACCATTCCCATTTTCTATTCAGATTTTCTCTGTCGCCGGTACTGTCAACAACTGTTTTCAGTACCTCCGTCTTTGGATTTCGTAAACTCGTTATTTTCCACTTAAGTATTCTATTTGACTTTTGGTTTTTGTCTTTGGATTGTGGATTGGCATACGCTTTTTGTGGAATTTGCTTTTGATTGCTCTTTGGATGATGTCTGGATCTAGTTATGCTAGCTTCAGAGTATGTTGTGTGAATGAGTTTAAGGTGAGGCTACCGAAAGTTTCAGTAGATCCTCACTTTATATGCATGAGGTGTAGGGGCAGGTTTGCTTGATAAATGATCGCTTACTTTGCCTCCCACCCTGCTAATTTATTAGTTCAGGATTTCATTCTCGGACTAATAGTGCTCCTTTTGCATCTGGAAGATGGCTAACAAATATTATCTATTGCGAAGGTGCATAGATTGAGCGAGTCAGCGATAATAAAGAAGAAACAATAGTAACGCTGGGTCAGTCAAAGTGCACGTCATCCCTACGGACTCGTAAGGCGGACGCTGAAGAGGATATGTCCAATAAAGTTTTCGTAACTATGTTGTTACAACAAAATCAAACTCTTATGGAGTTATTAAAGGAAATGTAAGGTTTGTTTTTGGAGATAGTCTACCGAGAGCAGCGGACTAGAGTGACGTCACGTAGGCAATGGCTGCCTCCTAGTAAAAGTAAAAACAAACGCTTTCCAGAGTTCAAAGTAGCACGGTAAACGTTAAAGATGCCATAATTTACTCAGGTCGGTATCAAACATTAGTTTTAGTCAGGGTGAGGAGATAACCTACCATAATTTTAGTTAAAACGACGAGAATAGGTTTTATCTCGCCGAGACTGATTTAAATCTACCGCCCTAACGTGGCGAGCCAAATTCTAGTACTAAGTAGGCTAAGCGGAGTTGAGACTTCCCAAGTAAGTAGCCTATTTCACAATATATTGACTGGGGGCCTTTCTGTCAAGCATGCTTCGTCTCCCAGTCGTGCTCACAGCTCGCTGGATCGCCATCGTGACGCTCTGCTGCATCGTGACGCTCCGCAAGCAGCTATCCTGGGCGCTTCTGTAGCTGCTCGTCAGGGCGCTCCTCTCGCTGCCGTGCAGGGCGCCGGCTGGACCGCCATCGTGACGCTCCGCAAGCAGCTATCCTGGGCGCTTCTGTAGCTGCTCGTCAGGATGCTCCTCTCGCTGCCGTGCAGGACGCTCGGCTGGTCTGCCATCGTGACGCTCCGCAAGCAGCTATCCTGGGCGCTTCTGTAGCTGCTGTCTCTGTCACTGCTCGTGCAGGGCGCTGTGCCGACTCTCAGACGCTTCTCGCTGCTGCAGGGACGCCGGCTGGTCCGCCATCGTGACGCTCCGCAAGCAGCTATCCTGGGCGCTTCTGTAGCTGCTCGTCAGGGCGCTCCTCTCGCTGCCTTGCAGGACGCCGGATGGACTCTCGGGGACGCGCCTCTTTGGTTGCTCAGTGACGCTTCAGAGCAATCAAAGTCTGCGGGAAGCGTCGATCCCATCTGCGTGTTGGACCGCAAGGCCTTCGTTTCTCTCCCATTGAAGAGGAGAAGTCTCTTGTGAGTCGGAGCCTGCAGTCCTTGAGCAGCCTCCCCTTCCTCGTCTACGGACTACCAGGTGTTAGCCGGCCTTTCTTAAGGACTTGTTTGGCGACAAGTTTCAAACCCTCGGCCACTCTCTCCCTCCTTCGCAGTTTGCTTCGTCCTGACGAGGAGAGCGCCGGGGTTTGTCAAGATGACTTCGTCTCTGGCGACGAAGAAGGCCTTCAAGAAGGTTAACACCTGGATGGAGGAAGGAAGACCCAAGGCAAGACTTCTTTTGCCCTGCCTCCATCCAAGCTGAGCGGCAAGGCAGGTATGTGGTAAGAGACCGGGGAGGACGTCGGCTCAAGAGTTCCTTCGTTGTCCCAGGGAGACTTCGCTAGCTTGGTCGACGCGCCTAGAAGGTCCCTCCTGTCGGCTGCCAAAGTGTCCTGGACTATGTCGGAGACGGATCACCATTTGAAAGGACTGTTTCGAACCATGGAGGTCTTCAATTTCCTGGACTGGTGATTGGGGGCTCTAGACGTCAGGATTAGGAGTCCCGACTCGATCTGCCTGGGGGAGCTGTCCAGCGTGTTGAACTGCATGGACAAAGCAGTCAGGGATGGCTCAGAGGAACTGGCTTCCCTCTTTTGTACGGGCCTCTTGAAGAAGAGGGCCTTGTACTGTAACTTTACAGCCTATGGCCCTACCAGCCAACGGCCATACCACGTTGAAAGCACCGCTTCTCGTGCAATCAGCGAAGTTAAGCAACGTTGGGTCTGGTCAGTACTTGGATGGGTGACCACCTGGGAACACCAGATGCCTTTGGCGTCATACTTTTGCAAAGTCAGTTTCTCCGTCGCAGAGGTCTTTGCTGTTCTCCCCGTTTTCGAGCCATCTCTTCCCCCCAGTCCTTGTTCAAGGATCTCTCCTCCAGCTTGAAGGAGGCCACTCAAGACCTCTTGGCCCACTCGTCAAGACGCCCGGCAGTCCCTTTGATGTCGTTGTCGGGTCAGACCTCCAGGAAGTAGAAGCCCTTTCGTGGAGGAGCTTCTTCCTCGAGATCTTCTCCCCGAGGTAGAGGTCTTTTCAGAGGTGGAGCCCCGCCTAAACCTTGGGGCAGGAAGTGATTTGCAGCGCCTCCAGACACCTGTAGGAGCCAGGCTTCTTTCGTTTGCGAGAGCCTGGAGAGCAAGAGGGGCAGACACCTGGTCCCTTGAAGTTATCGAGAGAGGATACAAGATCCCCTTTCTCGACTCACCACTTCTGTGCACGTCGCCCAGGGATCTGTCGTCCTCATTCCATCAAGAGAAGCAACAGATCCTTTTCGAGCTATTAGAGCAAATGCTCGAGAAAGAGCTGTGGAGCAAGTCCTGGAGCTGGACTCCCCAGGATTCTACAACCGACTGTTCCTAGTTCCGAAGCAGTCGGGAGGATTGAGACCAGTCCTTGATGTCAGTAGACTGAACCGCTTCATGGTGAAGGAGAAGTTCACAATGGAGACGTCCCAGTCTGTTTTAGGAGCATTAAGACCAGGAGATTCGATGGTCGCTCTGGACTTACAGGACGCTTACTTTCACGTTCCCATACATCCCCAGTTGAGGAAGTATTTGAGGTTTGTACTAGGGGGACGAGTGTTTCAATGCAGAGCTCTTTGCTTCGGGCTAAGCACAGCTCCCATGATCTTCACGATTATCATGAGAAATGTGGCGAGATGGCTTCACTTGGCGGGTATTCGTATCTCGCTTTACCTGGCTGATTGGCTCATCCGAGCCTCTTCACAGTCAAGGTGTCTGGAGGACCTGAATGCGAATTTAGAGTTGACAAAGTCCCTAGGACTTCTAGTGAACGAAGAAAAGTCCCATCAGATCCCGATGCAGTCCATCGTCTATCTGGGGATTCAGATGGATTCAGTGGCTTTTCAAGCTTTTCCATCCCAGGAACGTCAGTAGCAATGCTTAGAAAAAGTCTCATCCTTCCCAGGAAGGAAATATGCTCGGTGAGGGAATGGACGAGTTTGCTGGGGACCATTTCCTCTCTGGAGAAGTTTGTTTCCCTGGGAAGACTTCATCTCAGGCCGCTCCAGTTTTTCCTGGCGGAAAACTGATTAGACAAGGAGAATCTAGAGGAGACCCTGAAGATCTCTCCCGTTTTCAAGATTCACCTGAGGTAGTGGCTCGACCCCTCGAGGTTGGCAGAAGGGGTTTCTCTATGCCTTCAGAGCCCCGACCTGGTGTTGTTTTCCTACGCTCCCAGGGAGGGATGGGGAGCAACACTAGGAGGGGAGAAAGTGTCAGGCACCTGGAGAGGGGAACAGGTGTCCTGGCACATCAATCTCAAGGAATTAGGGGCGATCCTGCTGGCCCTTCAATCCTTCGAGAGCCAAGTGTCAGGCTGAGTCGTACAAGTAAATTCAGACAACTCCACAGCCCTGGCATACCTCAAGAAACAGGAAGGAACTCGTTCCCGGTCCCTGTTCGCCCTGGCGAAGGAGATCCTGCTTTGGGCCCATGCGCGGGGGATCACGATCCTTGCGAGGTTCGTTGCAGGAGTGGAGAATATCCGCGGACCTTCTCGGTCGACAGCGGCAGCTTCTACCGACTGAGTGGACCCTTCACGAGGAAGTATGTCAGGAGCTGTGGAGGTTATGGGGACGTCCCTTGGTAGATCTGCTCAGGCAGCCCCATTTCGAAAGGTACCTCAAAACTTCCCGCTCTGAGTCTAACTGCATTCAGACTATCAGCCGACAACAAGGATCGTCACGATCTCTTGAGATCCTTTGAGACTGTCAAGGTACCTCATTCCAGGACGCCTCCCTGGAACCTGGATGTCGTCCTAAATTTTTATGTCAAATACCTTCGAGCCTCTTTCTTGGCGTCTCAAGAATGTGACAAGGAAGGTTTTTTCCTAACTGCTCTGGCTACGGCTTTGAGAGAGTTAGTGAACTTCAGGCTATCAATAATCATGTAGGTTTTAGAGGCCATAATGCAGTATGTTCTCTAAGCCGTATGTTCTTGCTAAAACGAACCCGTCTACCCTTGGCCCAGGACCTTCGAGATTAAGGGTATGACGGAAATCCTCGGACATGAACCAGAAAGAGTCGTGTCCTGTCAGGGCTCTCAAATTTTATTTGCAGAAGACTCAGAAAGTCGAGGTCCTTCGGACAGTCTGTGGTGCTCTGTCAAGAGGCCGGATTTGCCTCTTTTCTAAGAATGCACTGGCGTTCTTTTTAGAAGCACCATTTTAGACGCACTTTCCGATGTTCAAGACAGTGACTTGAGTCTTTTGAAGTTAAGGCTCACGAAGTTAGAGCCATTGCAACCTCGGTGGCTTTCCAGAAGAACATGTCCCTTTGCGATCTTCTGGGTACCACCTTCTGGCGAAACAATTCGGTGTTCACTTCACATTACTTGCGGGACGTGAAGACGACATACGAAGACTGCTATTCGCTAGGACCATATTGTTTCCGCACTCCAGATCGGCCCCATAACACTTCTAGGCCTGGACCTCTGTTGGACTCCCAGGACCAGGGAGAGGGCAAGTCGAAAGCCACAGGAGGGTTACGGGGCTTCCCACCGATCTGGCGTCCCTTCGCAGGACCTGTTGTCGCTTCTGCAGACACAGTGTTGCGGGCAGGGGCGATACTCATCCTATCCTTTAGAGGTTAGGAAGTATATTTTAATCTTGATTTTGTTTTTTTACGTCAGATTGGTCCCATAACGCTTCTAGGCCTGGACCTCTGTCGGACTCCCAGGACCAGGGAGAGGGCATGTCGAAAGCCGCAAGAGGGTTACGGGGGCTTCCCCCGATCTGGCGTCCCTTTGGCAGGACCTGTTGACGCTCTAGGTCAGGTGGTTGGTCGTTGCTCCTTTTGCCCTCACAGTATGGCCTTATGATCTAGTCCCATTGTGGTCACGCCCCCGTGGACAGATCATCTAGAACTCACCAGCTATATAGGTCACTACCTTGCTGGAGACTCTAGTAAAGCAGAAGCAGGCTTGGGTGACAGTAATCACGAAGTCAGCTATGCTAACATAGGCCTGGACCTCTGTCGGACTCCCAGGACCAGGGAGAGGGCATGTCGAAAGCTGTAAGTTGGTTACGGGGACTTCCCACCGATCTGGCGTCCCTTCGCAGGTCCTGTTGATGCTCTCGGTCAGGTGGTTGGTCGTTGCTCCTTTTTGCTCTCACAGTATGGTCTTATGATCTAGTCCCATTGTGGTCATGCCCCCGTGGACAGATCATCTAGAACTCACCAGCTATATAGGTCACTACCTTGCTGGAGACTGTAGTAAAGCAGAAGCAGGCTTCGGTGACTGTAATCACGAAGTCAGCTATGCTAACAAGTAAGGAACCAAGGCGTCAATCGCCTACATATATTTGTTTCCTAAATCCTATTCTGTCTCTTCCCACCTCCAATGGTGGGATTCAGCTATATATATATCTGACAGGTAAGTTGCATGAACAAAATGATATTTTAATGATAAAATAAAGTTTGTTCATACTTACCTGGCAGATATATATAATCATAGTGCCCACCCTCCTCCCCTCAGGAGACAGTGGCACTAGAAAATCTGAATAGAAAATGGGAATGGTTCCTGATACCCGCCTCCCAGCGGCGGGAATGGGTATTAACCACCTGGCCCCACTGCGTGTGCCGCGAGTTTTTGGAATTCTGTCGGACTTCGGAGAATACAGCTATATATATATCTGCCAGGTAAGTATGAACAAACTTTATTTTATCATTAAAATATCATTTTTAGTAACTTACTCAGATTTCCTACTGTAAATATCTTTTGGCCCTTGAATATTCAAGTTTCATACAATACACATGAAAGTACTCCATTCCATAAGTATATGGTTAAAATAAAATTATTTGTTTGTCCGAAATAGAAAGGACTGTAACATAGTTATATTACTGAGGCATTTCATTTTACACCAGACAAGTTCAGTATGTAGCAATAACCCAGGTTAAGCCAAAAGGAGGAATCAAATTCTCATTGGAAGTATTAAATGAACTAGTGTAATCCTCCACAAAACTCCGTTTTTAAACATCTAACTTACCTGGTAGTTATATATATAGCTTAAGTCCCTGACGTCACGGCAGAATTTCAAAAACTCGCGGCAATCGCCGATCGGTAGTCAGGTGAACCACCTGTGCGCCCTCTACCCAGGTACCTGGAACCATTCCAACTATTCCTCAGATCTTCCCTGCCGCTGTGTCGGTAACATCGATGGAATTTCGCTCGTAGCCTGTGTTTTTTCGCAACTTATTTTGGTGAAGTACACTTTGGCTTGGCTTTCGCTTGTTCGCTTTTGGATTTTCTTATAACATATCTGACTTCATCGAGTGTGAAGATGTGTGTGTGGGGATGCAAGCGGCTTGCTAAAGTCTCCTTGGATCCCCACTTAGTATGTCTGAAGAACAGGAATGAAAGACCGGCTCAGAAGAGCCAAGAGTACTGTTTCTCACTCTTCTTGATATAACCAGGGAATAGTTAATTCTTTTCCCCGTGATAACTATCCTATTGATCCTTCTCCCGTAGTGGTAGTCTCTGAACCCCCTACTGAAACAGGTAAGGACCCAATACTTAATGATTTGTTGGCTGCCATTCAGACCCTGGCCCAACAGGTAAAATCCCTCTCAGAAGACAGGGATAATATGTGATCGATAATAAGAGATCTAAAAAATACAAGTGTTAATATGTTGTTAGTGCAAGTGCAGTGGAGGGTGCGACCGCTCGGTCCTGTTGTGCTCCTAGTCCTAGACCTCTTCCAAGCTCACCAACCCCTGTGAGAAGGAAAGTCGACAGACGAAGGGAGGCAAGAGGCTTTAGCTACCGAGCAGTCGTCCCCTCGAGCGTACCTGTTGACGTTTCCCAGGACGCTCACCCTCGCCATAGGAAAGGCGAGGTTAAAGTGTTTTTTCGTCCATTGGTTGCTGTACGTCAACCGGAGGAAGCTTTTGACCGATGTCGCACAGGCGGCCAGTTCTCAAGTAACCTCTAGGTTTGACGGGACAGCGAAAGTTAGAAGTATGGACGCCAGGACGTCGAGCGTCGAGAAGCTGGACGCCAGGACGTCGAGCGTCGAGAAGCTGGACGCCAGGACGTCGAGCGTTGAGAAGCTGGACGCCAGGATGTCAGACGTAGAGAAGCTGGACGCCTGGACGTCAAGTGTCGAGAAGTTAGACGCCAGGACGTCAGGCGTCATGAAGCTGGACGCCAAGACATTAAGCTTCAAGAAAATGGACGCCAATACGCCAGGCGTCAAGAGACTGGACGCCAGGCGTCAAGATGATATTTTGAAAGACGTTGCTACTTCCGTCTTCGTAAAATCGGAAGAAGAGAATGATAATATCTCGCATTCTCCTGTGAATCCTATTGTAGAGATTTCTGACGAAGACAATATAAAAGGCCATCAGCTTTTATCAGACTTGAAAAGGCTTATGAAGCTATTTTCGGAAATTTTTCCCAGAGAAATTTATCCTGACTGCTCCTCGTTCCCCGCCTTCAGAATTTACTCTTGTGAAGGCGTCTAAGAGGGCAGCATTTACGAAGAATGGATACTTTCGAAGGAGAAACAATGAAAGACAGCCTTTGTTTTTCCTCCAACCAAACTAGCTCAAGGTCTAGCGTTTAGTATCAAACTGGAGAATCGTTCGGCCTCGAAATACCTGCCCCTTCCCAGGAACCTTCTCGAATCTTGTTGACTCTTCTCGTCGAGTGGCCATGGGGAAAACGAAGTTGTTGGTCGATATCAGAATTGGACCACCCCCTCAAAAGAATTTGGAGATTTAGTAAGGAAGATGGAATTATTCAACACGACTGACACCGAAGAACTCATATATCTGATGTCGTGTATGGATAAAGGACTCGGAGATAGTTCCAACGAATCAACTGCACCTTTCTCAGCAGGACTCCTGAAGAAAAGGGCCCATCTTTGCTCTTTCCTGGCTAATGGGGTCACGTCCAATCAAAATCAGAATTGATTTATACCTCTTTTTTCCTCTCACCCCTTCTCTCAAGGTTTGGTATAGAGCCCTTTTTCATCTTTGGCCCAGAAAAACACGTAAGATTTAAGATCTAAAACAGCAAGAAAAGTCCTACCTAAAATGCAACGACAGAACCAAGGCAAAGGTTCTACAGCAACAAGTGTCTATGATGTTGCAAAAGGAGACCAGACAGAGAGTTCAGGATCCGATTTCCCCAGGATTCTACATTCGGTTATTCCTGATCCCCAAATGCTTGGGGGGTTAGAGACCGGTGCTAGACGGGATTGCACTCAACTTTTTTTGTGCAATAAACAAAGGTCGCTATAGAAACGACAAAATCGGTTCTAGCAGCGGTCAGACAGCATGACTGGATGGCCTCACTGGACCTCCAGGATGCGTATTTTCACGTCCCCATGCACCCGGTCTCCAAGAATTTTCTGAAGTTCGTCCACGGGAAAGGTTTTATAGTTTCGGTCTCTCTCTTTCGGCCTGAACAGACAAGGTTGACGTCTGGCTCTGGAGCCGAGACCTCTCAAGAGCAAGTTACCCAATATTGAGGGACGTCATGATAACACTTCATAGACTACAGATTGTAGCCACAGCAGCAGCCCGGAGCTCTTCCCTTCCAGCCCCAAGGGTAGCTCTCTTACTAAGAACAAAACGTAGACAGTTCTATTCAGTCAGGATACCGGGCTGCAAGAGCGTGGCGGACACTGTGCTGCCTTCCGTACATCCTCCTCTTCCTCCTTCGGATTGGTACTCGTCTGCGGAACCCCTCCACGGTCCATTTTTGACGATGAGAAGGAAATAATTGCCGTAGTTGAGGCTTCCCCAGCCTGTCCCCAACAGCAGGAAGCCCCGCATATAGCTTTACTATAAAATATGCAGCAGACTTTGTCATCCCGGCTGCAAGCATGACAACCAGGCAAACAGAAGAAGGATAATAGACGTCCAACTAAAGCTTCTAGACGTCCAGAAGTTTAAGACGCTGAACGTAGTGAATGAAACTCTAGATGCTGGATGCAGTGGCGTCAAGCATCTAGGAGTGAAACACCATGATGACAAGCGTCAATGAACCCAAGACGTCAAGCGTCAAGGCATTGGACGTCAGGACGTCAGGCTTCAAGATATTGGAAGCCAAGACGTGGAGTTAGCTCAGGACGCAAGATGCACTGGCATCAAGCGTCTAACAAAGAATTAGGTCTACTGATAAACAGATAGAAATCTCAGCCGATCCCATCCCAAGAGGTTCTATGCCTTAGGATGAAGATTCAGAGTCAGGATTTTCGGGCTTTTCCGTTTATTGCAAAGACAGGACAAGCCTCAAGAAAATTTCAGAACTTTATAAAGAGACAGTCATGCTTGGCAAAGGAATGGATGAGTCTGCTGGGAACCCTTTCCTCACTGGAACGGTTTGTCTCCTTTGAGAGGTTAATTCTATGCCCGTTACAGTTTCATCTAAATCGGAACTGGGACAAGGAAATAGAACTGGAGACCAAGTGCATCCCCATTTCGGAACCAATAAGACCGTATTTGTAGTGGTGGAACGTCCCCGTCAAGCTCCAGGAGGTCCCTTCTCTATATTAGAGGAACCCAGACCTAGTGTTGTTATCCGACGCGTCGGACTCAGTATGGGGAGCAACACGAGGGAAATAAAAAGTCTCGGGCTCCTGGACCAGAGAGCAGGAGGAGTTAAACATCAATTAGAAGGAACTAACTGCAATCCTTCTAGCTCTCAGGGAGTTCGAACACAGTGGGGAACAAAGAGGTGCAGGTCAACACCGACAACACGGCAGCGTTGGCCTACATCAGCAAACAAGGGGCACTCACTCCAGGTCTCCATACGAGACAATAAGAGAATCTCTTCTTTGGGCAAAGGAGGAGAATGTAAAACTAGTAACCCACTTTATCCAAGGGGAGAAAAATGTGAGGGCGGACATTCTGAGCAGGAAATAAAGTCCTCTCAAAAGAATGAATGCTACATCAGGACTTTGGGGACGTCCTTGCATAGATCTCTTAGCCACAGCGCAAACGAAGAGGTTGGACACTTACTGCTCTCCAGTACCAGATCCCGGGGCTATATACATAGACGCTGCGTTCCTGGTGGACTGGTCCAACTTGGACGTATATGCATTTCCCTATTTCAAGATAATACACAGGGTACTGAAAAAATTTGTGTCACATGAGAGGACCGGAATGACCCTTGTGGCCCCTTACTAAACGACAAGAGATTGGTTCCCAGAAGTACTGGATTGGATGGTGGACATCCCGAGTAGCCTACCTCAGAGAGTAGATCTACTTAAACAACCCCACTTGGAAAGATATTACCAAAACCTACAAGCGCTACTAGTAACTGCTTTCGGACTATCGGAAAACTCACAAGAGCCAGTAGTTTTTCGAAGGAGGCAGCTGGCGCTATCGCAAATCAAGGAAGTTATCCACCATTAAGGTATACCAATCCAAGTGGGAGGTATTTAGAGGATGGTGCAAGGATAACCATGTGTCCTCTTCCAATATTTCTGTAACCCAAATTTGTATATAGAGAACTCACCAGCATGGAACCTAGACGTGGTCCTGAGGTTCCTCATGGGGAGTAGGTTCGATCCCTTGCAGAGGACATCTTTAAAGGACCTCACCATGAAAACTCTTTTCTCGGTCAGTTTGGCCGCAGCGAAAAGAGTTAGTGAGATACATGCTCTCAGCAAGAATATAGATTTTATACAAGGCAAGGCAATCTGCTCACTGCAACTAGGCTTCCTTGCAAAAAAAAAAAAAAAAAAAAAAAAAAAAAAAAAAAAATGAATACTCGTCACAACCCTAGCCCAGAACGTTCGAGATTCCGAACCTAACGGACATAACAGGGGAGGAGAGAGATAGAGTCCTATTCCCGGTAAGGGCTCTAAGGCTCTACCTGGATAGGACAAAGGACTTAAGAAGGAATTCAGAAGGGCTTTGGTGCTCAGTCAAAAAGCTCTCTGTATAGATGTCGAAGAATGCTCTGTTTTATTTTATCAGACAGTTGATAAAAAGAAGCAAATATGGAATGTAGAGATAGACTACAAGATTCTGAAAGTAAAGACGCACGAGGTCAGGGCAGTAGCAACCTCTGTAGCTCTTAAACAGAACAGGTCCCTGCAGAGTATCTTGGACACGACCTTCTGGAGAAGCAAGTTAGTATTTGCCTCTCACTATCTAAAACAAGTCAATACATTATGCGAAGATTGCTATACGCTGTGCCCGTTTATTGCATCTAATTCAGTAATGGGAGAGGGGAATACCCCTACAATCCCATAAACCAATACCCTTTTTCTTACCTTGGAATTGAGAATTTTTATGGTTGTTTGTGAAGACTGGACGCAGTCTTCCGCAATCATTGGGATGAAAGTTCCTTGGTAGAGCCCGGAACAAGGGTATTGAGAGGAGGTCTAGTCACATAGAGGTTATACACCGGTTGACAGCCCCTAGAGATTTTCAGCCCCCTGGGTAGATCGCTGGATCTCTTAAGGAATGCAGACATAATGAGAGGGAGTTCATTGAAGTCAGCTTCCTTAATCCAATCCTATAAAATAATACCCTTTGTTCTTGCCTTGGAATGGTTGAAATTTGATGGTTGTTTGTGAAGATTGAACGCAGTCTTCCACAATCATTGATTTTAGTCAGATGATCATTTTGTTCCTTGGTGACGCCCGGAACAAGGGTATTATAGGTTGTCTGTCACATAGAGGTTGGTACACCGGTTGGCAGCTCCTAGAGGTCTTCAGCCCCCTGAGTGGATCGCTGGACCTCTTAAGGAATACATACATAATGAGGTGGAGTTCATTGAACTCGGCTTCCTTAATCCAATTCCATAAAACAATACCCTTTGTTCTTACCTTGGAATGGTTGAAATTTTATGGTTGTTTGTGAAGATTGAATGCAGTCTTCCACAATCATCAATTTTAGTCAAATGATCATTTTTGTTCCTTGGTGGCGCCGGAACAAGGGTATTATAGGTTGTCTGTCACATAGAGGTTGGTACACCGGTTGGCAGCTCCTAGAGGTCTTCAGCCCCTGAGTGGATCGCTGGACCTCTTAAGGAAAGCAGACAAAATGAGGGAGTTCATTGAAGTCAGCTTCCTTAATCCAGGTAAGGACCTTAAGTTGGTTTATTAACCCTTAAGCAAATTCCAACGATGTTGGCTGTCTCTGACCCTCCACCAAAGGTGTCAATCAGCTCAGCTATATATATAACTACCAGGTAAGTTAGATGTTTAAAAATGATATTTTCATAATAAAATAAATTTTTGAACATACTTACCTGGTAGTTATATATAATTAAATTCCCACCCTCCTCCCCTCTAGAGACTAGGGGCATGGAAGATCTGAGGAATAGTTGGAATGGTTCCAGGTACCTGGGTAGAGGGCACACAGGTGGTTCACCTGACTACCGATCGGCGATTGCCGCGAGTTTTTGAAATTCTGCCGTGACGTCAGGGACTTAAGCTATATATATAACTACCAGGTAAGTATGTTCAAAAATTTATTTTATTATGAAAATATCATTTCTCTCCAGCTTCTTCTCTTGGTTTTCATCCTAGCTTGGGTCTTCGAACTCGCTGATGCCCACAGGAACCAAGCTGGTACTATAATTTACTTATCCCCCGTAGGTTTATTGAGGAGACGACCTCAAACAGGAGGTTGAATCCGTTAACTTGGTGAATAAAAGAAAGGACCAAATTACATAACTCAGGTTATAAACTATAAGAGTTCCTTTTAAGTTCCAGTTTTTTTTTAGGCTAAATTTGCATTTTTATATAAGTATCTTACCCAGTAATTACATAGCTATTAGTTTCACTCATTTGGCAGCTAAAATTTTGAAATTCGCAGGTCGTGCTAGTTTGTTTTGTGGTAGGTGTCATGCCCTGCCCACTTTCAGGAGGTAGAGATGAGCAATTTAGCAAAGAGCTCAATTTGTTTCTGCCAGCTGATGGTTGAAGTCCAGTGGTTGGCAGCAGCTTTAATTTTGGAATTCATACTTTTCAGGTTATTTCTTCATCGGCAATTGGTGAAGCATTCTCTTGGTAACCTTTTGGCATATTTATTTAGTGATAGGTTGTCTTTATTGAAACCTTATCATCAGATTACAACTTTTTTCCCGATCTGGACTTGTTTTTGGATTTTCACAATGTCTGACTCTAGTATTTCTAGCTTTAGGTATTGCATATTACAACAAAGGCTGCAATACGTATGACTAAAGAATCATACGACTCACACACAGTGTGTATAGAATGTAGGGGACAGACATGCTCTGTTGATTTGAGATGTTCAGAGTGTGCCGATTGGGACATTTAAAAGAGGAAGACTTCAGATTCTCACCTAAAGAAACTCACTAGGGTCATGAAAAGGAAAGCGACTGCTAGGGAAAATCATCTGTTGCTAAATTAGATTCTAATGTTCCTGTAATTTCAGTGAACCCATTCAACCCCTCTAACTATTTAAACCTCTCCTTTACCCGGCTTTCATGTTTCCAAACCCAACCCCATGGCCAGCCTCAAGTCAGAAATCGACAAGAGGTTTGAGTTAATATTGGAATCTATTGCACAGTTAACTTCTTTGGTGAAAGGTGATTCAGAGTTCCCTGTAGCACCCAGTGCTGGTGAAGTGTTGGTGGAGGTGGTGGCTGCTCGTCCCGCCAATTCTCTCAGGTCAAGGTCCCTGGCAAAATCCCCAAAACCTGGGAGGAGTCAAACTGGTAGCCTAGGGGAGGTCAGTGAGGTCTGCCCACAAGCAGTCACCCCCCCGGTTCAGCTTGTTGATGTATCCCAGGCTGCAACCAAGAACCATTGGAAAGGTCTCTCAGTGGATGTTCATTGTATGTTGTCTAGTTCTGAGGAGTTAAGTTCCAGGTGTCAATGGCTCTTCGCGGACAAGTCACGCTCTTTGAAAAGGTGTGCAGTGGATGTGTTCTCTTCTCCAGTGCCTTGTCAGAAGAGTAAAGATCCCGAGCTCCCCTAGTGTAGTCACTGAGACAGCCCGGAGCATTTTTCCTCGAGTAACCTCACAACAGAGGATTTGCTTTCGGTGCCAAAATGCCAAACGTCCCATAACCACTCTTCATCTTCTAGAAGAACTTCTAAGAAACATCGTCAAGCACCTGAGCACCCAGCAGATCGGAACTTCCTCCGGAAGTTGAACGCCCAGTAGCATCAGAGTGCCCAGTGGTTCCCATATGTAAGGTAGCACCCAAGCTCCCAGTAGAAGACTTGCGTCCAAGCTCCCAAGTGTTCCGTTGTGTTCTTTGGTTCCCAAACGCCCACTGGCGCCCGAACACCATAAGGTGCCCACGCTCAATGTAGCTACTGACCTTCCAGTGGTTTCAGAGCGCCCATTGACGCCCGCACGTCAACCTTCACAACGTACTTCTTCGATTGTCGCTCCTGCATCTTCTACCCTGGTCGGAGTTTTGTCTTTTCCACGCCCAGAGCCATCAACTGCACAGGTGTCTCTTAGTACTCCAGCTCCTTCTGGTATTCCAGCTCCTACAGTGTCCCGGACCCTATTCAGAGTAAGCTGGATAGCATTTTGAGCCTGCTCAAGAAGGCTCCTCCAGCTGTTGTCATTGTCTCCTGTATCCTCTGACGAGGAAAAGGTAGTGGAACAGGACACACCTTTGACAGGGTATGTCTCCTTGTTGAGATTCCTGTTGGCGACCTTCCCTATCTTCTTTTCTCCAGCAGTGCCTTCCTCTCCTGCTTTGGCTTTTTTAATGGGGTCTCAGACGGATGGTTCCTCAGAATTACCTAAACTGGTACTTTCTTCTTCAACAAAGGCGCTGAGTGAAGTAGAAGGATGTTTAGCGGAGAAGAGGGACCAAGGTAGAGCTACCTTCAGTTTTCTTCCCTCCAGACTTTCGTGAGTGAGTCACCGTTTTTATGCCACAGGGGAACCTCTTTCCCTGGGAGTTTCTGCCTCCTCCCAGGGGTACTTCTCTGGGTTGATAGATTCAGCCCGAGATCTGCATTCACTTCAGCGAAAATCATGTTCTCTGCATTGGAGTTAGCTCATCTGTTAAAGAATTTGTTAAAGTGTTAGAAGTGATGAGTTTTCTAGATTGGGCTGTAGGTGATCTGGCTCGGAAGATTAGAGAAAGTACGGTGTTGCCACAAGATTCCTTTAATGACTGTCTGGGAATTCTTTTCTGTATTGGCAGAGGAATCAGAGTTAGTTCCCAGGAGTTAGCTGGTCTTTATACTACTGGTATTTTAAAGAAAAGAGGACTGTTTTGTTCATCTACATCTAAGGGAGTGACTTCCTCAGAGATCAGCGCTCCTTTTCTCTCCCTTAGAGCAGCTGCTTTTTTTTCCCCAAGCTACAGTCATGGGTATAGCTTCCGATCTTGTGAAGAAGAGTACACAAGATCTTATTTCACAATCATCAAGACGCCCGCTTTTGTTTCCAGATCCACAACACCACTGCAGATGCATCTTTTGGAGCAGCAGACCCAGGCCACAAGCTAGACCGAGATCTAACGTCTGTGTTATGCAACATGCCATTAAGAAGTCTGCCTCAAGATCTTCCTCCAGGAAGTGAGGACAAAGTCCTCCATACTCACGTAGGAGCAAGACTCCTTCTCTTTTGGGAGCGTTGGGAGAAAACGGGAGTAGAACCCTGGATAGTCTCTGTCCTGAGGGAGGGCTACACCATATACCATTCATGCAGAAACCTCCTTTAGTCAACACACCTGTCGCATTGACAGATTACTCGCCAGGCTCAAAGTGGTTTGCAGCCCTCTCAAAGTGGCTTCATCTGATGGGAATCAAGATATCCCTTTACCTTGATGGTTGGCTACTGCGATACCAATCGAGAGAAAAATCTACGGAGAACCTTCTGAGAACCCTTCTCCTTGCTCAAGATTTGGGCATTCTCATCAGTATGGAGAAATCACAGCTGACTTCTGAGGAGATTCATTATTCAGGAATGAAGATAAACTCTCGGGTTGGATTTTCAGGTTTTCCCAGTTCCGAAGAGAGTAGAAACTTGCCTGAAGAGAGGAAACATGATCTTGACTCTACTGACAAATGTACTCGGAGAAAACAAGGAATGACCAGCTCAAAACACGAAACCAAATACATTGACAACTATGACCTCAGGGGGGCTGGAAAGTTTTTAATCTGGCTGTGATAATTCTGAATGTGTGAAAAAAATCACAACATTTAGTTCTATTATGGAATGACTAGGTGGCTTGAAAAGTAGCACTTGGGTGGTAGTCAGCCTTAATAATTTTGTTAAGTTGTGCATTTTTGTTCCAGCATTTTTTTTTCAATGGCAGATGGTCAGGTATATTTATACTTTCAAAGAGATTTTTAAAGATAAATACTGTAATTGATTTTTATGATTGTTTGTTGATCCATTGATTTTTACTATGTTGCTGTTAGGAGTCTGTTTGTTAGTTGTGCTGCTAATTTGTTGTTAATTTTAATTCTTTTGGGAGACATTGAACTGAACCGTGAGCCTGCTAAGCATTACTGTAAGAAAAATTGTAGAGTACTTTACTCAAATATTTGGGGCTTAAAGTCAAATTCTCTTGATCTCCAGAGTTGTGCCCATAACTGCAATTTGATGTTCTTATCTGAGATTTTTATAAGTAGTATCAAGTAAAAGGATGCGTTTTTAACCCCAGGGCTTGATGGCCCTGACTTTGTCATAACATCCCACATGTGCCAGGTATGGCAGTATACACAAGTCCATATGACCTATTTATCATCAGAAAAGCTTGGAGTGTAGTTGCCATTGAGTTCTTTGTTTTAAGGTCTTCAGTAAGTTCCATGATGTTTATGTATTCAAGGGGTGGCGTTCCTCCACACTTGCTGCCATTAGTAGGGTGGTGCCTGTCGCGCCATTGGGCTACTGGCAGTGACATGGAGCAGAGTTGTGGGTAGTGAATGTCCTTCAGGTAGGCTGTTTACTTTCTTCAAGTCTTCTCCACCTCTCACCAGCCTTCTGGTCCATCTACAAATATGAGCTCTTGTCTCACTGAAGGATCTCGCCCTTTGGGACAAGGTAAAAGCAATGCTGAAGTGAAGAAAGGCACTGTGGAAGTCATGACAGATCAGTCTCCCTGTTTTTACAGCTGGATCTTTCTCGTGGACAAAGCTCTAGGGGGATGGTGACTGATCATTGACCTTTCTCAAATTAATTAATATATGGAATATAAAGAAATATCTGTACAATATATTTTGTAAAGTGATGCAGATTATAGAAGCGTAATTGTACAGCCGATCTGGAAATTTCTGGTACACTTTTCAGAGAATTTCGTTCAATAGATATGTTTTATATAAGAAACTTATCAAGTAATTACATTGCTACAGTTTCTATTAACCGGCAGCTAAATATTTTGAAATTCGCGGGCTGCACTATTTTGTTTGGCTAGGTGACTTAACTCCTCCCATTTTTTGGCACTCTTGGTATAAGAGAGGAACAACTAGCAAAAGGATTCAATTTGTTTCTGCCAGCTAATGGCTGTACACCAGCTTTTAGCAGCAGCTCTGATTTTGGAATTTGTCTTTCCTGTTGATTTCTCACCATGTTTGGTGAAGTATTCTTGCTTTGATAGCCTTTCAGCATTATTAGATAGACAGGTTTTTGCCCTTTATGTGACTTTCATTAATTCAACTTTACCTTGTTTACCAACTGTGACTTTAGTTGACTTGTTTGCCAAATGTCAGACTCAAGTTCGACTAGGCTGCAATACACGTTTGACTAAGGAATCTTACAATTCCCATTCTATCTGCTTGGATTGTAGGGACAAGTTTGTTCAGTAGACTTCGGTGTAATGAATGTGTAGACTGGGACAGTAAGAAGTGGAAGACTTTAAGATCTCATTTTAATAAACTTGCCAGAGATAAAAGGAGACAAGCGACGGCCAGACGCATTAGGAAGTCTTTAGCTAGTCAGGGATCTCCTGTTGATCATGATATTGAAAATGCTAATGTCAAGATTGATGTTCCTGTTACTGGTGTTGATCCTGTACCCAATTCTTCTGCTGTGCAACCCACTCCTTCACACAGCTCTCCCCCTCGATGTGGGACCACCTTGACGTGGTGAGGGGGCTCTTGAACCTCAGGAATTTGTTCCTGGATTTGAGTCCAAGAGTCTCATATATAATTATATATTTCTTTGGATTAATTTTTGTGGAAATTTCCACTTTTGCTAAAATTTATTGGACCTGATAACTAGGAAAAGATATCATAGCTGGGATTGGGTTTATATTCGAAACTAAATAGTGGGAACCGTGGAAGGACCATCAACTACCCAATAATGTTCAGACCTGAGAGATATCAGATTGATATCTCAAAGGCTGAACTATTCTTTAGGGCTGGACCACGGATTCCACGGGGGTCTGGTTCTGGGGATAGGACTCTCGGCATTCTATCCGGCTTGCCCACCCTAATCATGGTACACTTAGGCCACTTTAAACGTTGTGCCATCCCGTAGGGTAGGGTAGGGATGCAGACATTTGGGAGTTGCTTCTCACTTGTGCCATTGGTGGAAGAATAAAATTCCATGAAAAGCTGATGATATCTGTTTAAGGTTATCAGGTTAATTTTTTTTTCTCCCTCAAATCTTTGTAAGTGAAAATAAAGATTCGAGTACCCGTGGGCCCTTTGAAGGTAGCAACTCGGCACAGTTGACAACCGCTGGAACCTCTTCTGACAACCTTTCTTTAGAAAAATCAAAAAAGAATCCCTATGTAGTCACACTGGAACCTTATGCTCCAGTACAAAACAAATCCAAAAGAAGTAAATATCGTGTTGACCTAACCTTGACTCATTTCGACTCCCTCTTCGGGAGGGGAAGTTGGTTAAGGTTTCTAACCGTGGAAACAGAACAGCAAATTTCAGTCCTAAACTTGGAAAACTTATTAAAAAGACACTCATCGACAGAAATGTCGTTCAGACAAATAATAATAAAGATGTGGCTTATAGAAGCCACAACAGAAAACCAGTCTGAAGACTACTTATCCATAAAAAGTATTGACAGTGTGAATGTAAACGTAAAGAAGCATAACACTATGAACAGCATTCAGGCTACTATTGTACTTCCTGAAATCAATGACGAACTGGTTGATAAGAATGTGCTGTTGGACTCTCTTAAAATGAGATATACCAAAGTCCAAGATTGTGAGGTATGTATAATACCAAGTAAACAGAATAATAAAGTATTAAGAATTCCAAATTAAAATTTGATGGTCAAGATCTACCTTAAAAAATAAAAATTTTGGGCCAAAATAGAGAACTGAGACCTTATGTTCCAAAGCCACTACAATGTCAAAATTGTAGTAAATATGGACACACGAAGAAAAACTGTATGTGCTTATTGTGGATCTGACGAACATGCCACACACTAGAAATGTAGTAAGCCAAAATGTGTAAACTGTGGACAAGATCATCATGCAAGGTCCAAAGAATGTATATGTACAGTACTATATATATATATACAATACAGAATTGAAAATGTTAAAAGAAAGAACAGGGATGTCTATAAAAGAGGCTAAGCTGGAATTAAAACTGAGAGGAATTCAAGATCCATCTAAGAAACACATATTCTTCAGTAACAGGAACCAATAATGAAACAGAAATGCCTGCAAATAGACGTTACGGAGCATGGAAAAGTAAATCGCAAGAAGAAATTAATGCTCAAGGGAAAAAAACTAAAATGGTAAAGAATAAAGAAACGGGTACAAATGATATGGATAACATTTTATCAAATTCATTTGAAATATTAACACAAATAGGAACACAGGAGGATGCTACTATGTTAGCACCCAAAACAAAGAAACCAACGATTATTAGAGAAACATCAGCCAAACCAAAGACAAAAGATATGAAGAGAGAACAAAAACAAGCTGAGAATATACCTTTATCTCCTAAAATAATAGTAAAACCTATGGATACAGATATTCAAAACACCGAAGAAGTGGAAGACAACTGTACCATAGATAACAATGGCTATGTCAAGGGAGAAGAGATTACTCCATCATCAATAATTGGTACAACAAGAACAAATAAAGAAAGAAATAAACATGATAACACATGCAGGTGTAATGATTGTTTCATTGCATTATGCAATAATAACAAAACAAGAAATATACATGGTACCACTTGTGGTTGTAATGATTGTTTCATTGCATTGTGCAATAATAACAAAAACATAACAAAAGATAGTTTAACAAACATTATAAGAAATTTTATAAAGTCTAGAAAAAAAGAAACCGCTGATTTAAGCACCCATGAAAAAGGAGCTTTTAGATCATCACCAAAGTCATCTTTACAAGTTGAATGTGGTGAACTATCTCTCTCTCTATAGAGAGAGAGCTAGTCACAGTGAAGAGTGCTCTGAGAATTCAGACAAATGATTCTCCAACCAAAAAAATATTAGGATTATAAGATGTTTTTATAAACACCATCCACCTCCTTTCCCAATTAGAGCTAGAAGATTGTTTGCATTGCTAAATATAAATATACAATTACCTTTAATAGTAAAATTACCTCCTCCTTGGACAGTGAGTAAAATGAGAATTTGTACACACTTAAAATATTTATCAAAAACTTATTCATATACCCCAGAACACCATAAACAGACTCCAGAAGCACTATTGAAGCCATTCAAAGCTATAATAAAAAAAAATAAGATTGTACAACAAATTTAGATTTCATTTCATAAATTGTATAATGGAAAAAATAATAATAATAATCTTTATTTCGACTCAGGGCCATATACATGGAATATACAAATACAGTACACACAATCTAGATACATAAGGTAACATGATAAAAATAATTATTGGCAGTATCCACACAGTTGCTGAAGAAGTAGAAAAAAATACATTCATAATAACGGTAATGACAGTAATTATATGAAGAACAATAGAAAAAATATTGAAAATTATAACAATAAAAAATACAGATTGCAGAATAATTTCCATCTGGGGACCTTAGTTGGTTACAGAAGTCAGGTCCAGAAGGCTAAACACTTATATTGAAAATTTCAAAACTCTACAGTGATATTAATCACAGTACTGTAATAAAAAAAGTAAAAATACCAAAAAGTAACAAGAATGTAGAAATATTGGAGTTGACACTTCACAATTGCAAAAATAGAGAATAAGTCATTTAAGGAACAGATGCCTCATTATTCCATCTTTCCCACAATTTAGATCATCATCTTGCCTCACTGCTTAGGATGCTTTGTATGAGTGAAATGCTGCTGTTCCTCAGTCGGGTGATCAGACTGGACATTGTTCGCCTCGCAGTGATTTTCAAATTATCCAGGCGGTTTTCTGTGAACATCTGTGTGGCTGAGTGATAGCAAGGAGTGTTTGTGAGGAGTCTCAGAATGTCATTGTGAATAACAGTGATACGTCTCAGGGTCTCTCGGGTATAGTTCGTCCAAAGGAAATATGTTGGATCCCTGCCCATGTAGGGATTAAAGGAAATGAAGAGACTGATAAAGCAGCTAAAGAAAGCAGCAGTCCACATGACAAAAGCAAATGTAAACATCCCTAATAGTGACTGTATAAGATATATAAAAACAATCATTGTAAGTATTGGCAAAATATATGGAATGAAGAACCTGAAAATACTAAATTAAAACATGAAATCCAGTGTTGAAAAATTGAGTTCATCATGTCAGAGAGAGACACACACACACAAGTAATTCTGACGCATCTTCGAATAGGCCATACTCATTTGACACATGGACACTTGATGAACAATCCATGTGGCCCTCCTTCCGAATAACCAGATTGCAGTTTTGATAACAGTCAAACATGTATTGTGTGAATGTCCAAAATATAACCTCCAGCAATTATCAAATTTTGGAAGTAGATTAATGAAGGAAATTTTGTCAGAATCTCCTACATTTTCAGTAATACCAATTTCAATGTTCATGAGGAGCTGTAACTGATAAAATATAGACAGTAAATAATAGAAATACGAAAATCCTTAGGCGTCTAATGAATTTTAAAACTACTAAATTTTAAAATTTTACTTACTCTATATTTTGAATTTTTTTCAGTGAGTATATATACAGTATATGTAAACATGAGTATAAATGTATTTATTGTGTGAGTCTGTTCCAGTTTGAGAGTGTATGCCTTTGTGAAGTTTTTAATATTCATTCATCACCATACCGAATGATCTATTTGGTCCCAGTGCCAGCCTCTAGCCTAGACCTATCATTTCATCCAAATCCTTGGGGCCAGCCCTATGAGAGCTGATAGTCAGCTCAGTGGTCTGGTTAAACTGTTTTAATAATAAAAAATAATACGCTGGCTCTCTTGCTTCCTAAACCAATACCATTGCCAGCCTCAAGTGTAAAATCAGTAAAAGGTTCAAATTGACTGTAGAATCTATTGCTCAGTTAGCCTCATTGGTTAAGGTCCTTATGGACAATAAGAGTGATTTGGAACACACTGTAGCACCTAGCGCCAATGCAGTGTCGGTGGAACACCCGATTGCGCCTAGTGTTAGTGATGTGTTGGTGGAGGAGGTGGCTGCCCGTCCCGCCGATTCTCATGGGCAAAAGTCAATGTCATACTCCCCTAAACCTGGGAGGAGTCAAACTGGTAGCCTAAAGGAGGTCGATGGAGTCTGACCACAGGTATTCGCCTCCTTGGTTGGACCTGTTGCTGAATCCCAGGTTGCAGCCAAGTGCCACTGGAAAGGCGTATCCTTGGACTTCATCATCTTTCGTCTAACTCAGATTCTTCTTCTTCCAGGCACCAATGGCATTTTGCAGATGAATCATGCCCCTTGAAAAGGCGTGCTGGTGATGTGTCGCGTTCTCCTCCAGGGCCGTGTAAGAAATTTAAAGAGCCTGTTCGCAGTCCTTTTCCATCTTGCAGTCATAGGGACAGTCCAGAGTGTTCTCCTTCTGGTCCTCCCTTGATAGAGAGTCAGAGTGTGGCATTCAAGTGTCCTGCTTCTCGTAAGCGCTCTTCATCTAGATTTCTTCTGAGCGTCCTCATGCACCCGAGACTCCTCTGGCTCCTGAGTGCCCTGCAGTGTCGGAAGCTCCCTTGACTGCCAAACGCCTGGTTTCTTCAAAGTGCCCGAAATCGTCTCTGCGCTCATTGGTTCCTTCTCGTACTGCTGTGTCAGAGCGCCCATCTTCACCCATCCACTCAATGATTCATGGACCACCAACTAAGATGAAGCGCACTTTGGAGCCCAAACTTCCATTGGTGCCAGAGTGCCGCTCTCTTCCATTCGCTGTGCTTCTGCCACCAACACTTTGACTCCTACTGCTGCTAATGTTCCTCGAGCAGTTGGGCATTCTTCTGTGCCTCAGACTCCCACACTTCATGCTTTACCCTTTTCTAGCAAGCAAGTGCCCTCCGTGGTGCCCAAAGCTTCAGCGCATTGAATGTCTTCATGCAAAAAACAAACTTCAAGATGGGGACAGTTCGAACTGTCTTGTCATCCATTCGCCAGGGAGACTGGATGACATCAGTAGACATGCAAGATGCATACTTCCACGTCCTAATACATCGGGAATCGAGGAAGTTCCTGAGTTTCGTGTTTGGGAACAGTGTTCCAGTTCCGCACTCTATGTTTCAGGTTATCGACTGCGCCTCAAGTGTTTACCAGAGTTCTCACTCCCCTAGAATAATGGCTCCATTTGATGGGAATCAAGATCTCCCTTTACTTGGGCGATTGGCTACGCGGACCCAATCGAAAGAGAAATATTTGGAGGACCTTCAAAAGACACTTCTCCTAGCCCAGGAGCTGGGACTGATGATCAACTTTCAGAAGTCTCAGTTGACTCCGTGACAATGGATTCATTGTCTATGAATGATAATAGACTTGGAGTTTTCAGGTTTTTCCCTCACCGAAGAGAATAGTCTTGCCTCAGGATAGTTTGCAGATTTCTTCTTCTGGACCAATGCTCCGCCAACGAATGGTTGAGTCTTATGGGGATGTTATCATCCGTAGAATGATTCACACTCCTGGGCAGGCTTCATATAAGACTGCTCCAGTTCTTCTGAAGAATCAGCTGGAACAGGAAAAAATACCCAGACTCTTTCGTGTTTCGAGTGACTCCAGAGATAAAAGAGGATCTGCGTTGGTGGAGCTTAGAAGGAAGGTTGTTGCAAGGGAAATCCCTCCTTCCATTGAACCCCAACCTAGACTTCTCAGACGCGTCAAACCTAGGTTGGGGGCCTCTGTTGGGGAGCAAGGAAGTTTCAGGGACCTGGTCCCTGGAACAAAGAGATTTGCAGAGCAATTTCAAGTTAAGCTTAACACACTTCATCCAAGGGAAGCTCAATGTTCTGGCAGACGAATTAAGTCACCGGAAACGAGTGTTACCTATGGAGTGGGCCCTGGATCCTCAGGTTTGCTCGGATCTTTGGAAGTTATGGGGGAATCCAGTCATAGACTTGTTCGCGACTTCCAGAAACCATTGTCTCCCCGTTTTGCTCGCCAGTTCTGGATCCTTTAGCAAGGACAACTGATGCCATGCTTCAGGACTGGTCAAACAGTCATCTTTATGCTTTTCCCCCTTTCAGTATTTATTGATAAGACAGGTGATCAACAAATTCCATACTCACCAAAATCTGTCAGTGATCCTAGTGGCTTCCTTTTTGGCCAACAAAGGAATGGTTCCCGGACCTTCTCGACCTCCTCGCAGACTTTCCAAGACTGCTACCTCAAAAACCTCATCTGCTAAAGCAACCCCACTTCTGGTGCTTTCATCAGGGGTTGTCTACTCTGGCCCTGACAAGCTACAAACTATCAGGAACTTCTTAGAAAGAAGGGGTTTTTCAAGACCGGTTTCGCAAGCTATTGCCAAACGCAGGCGGCAGTCCTCTGATAGAGTATATCACAGAGTGTTGTCTTCTCAGACATCTATAGATGAAATAGCAGACTTTCTGCTATATCTTAAGACCAATAGGAACCTGTCATTCTCGAAGATCAAGGGCTATAGGGCCATGTTAAGCTCTTGTTTTCAGACACAGAGGAGTGGACCTTTCATCTAATCAGGGTTTATCTGATCTAATTAGATCGTTTGACACCACGAGACAGGAGGAGGTGGCAGTAGTGCCATGGAACCTGGAAATGGTCCTTAAATGGTTGTCTGGGCCTCGATTTGAGCCTATGCATTCGATTTCCCTAAAAGCTCTAACTAGAAAGACTCTTTTTCTAATTGCTTTAGTGACTGCAAAACAAATCAGTGAGGTCCATGTAATAGACAAAAGAGTGGGTTTATCCCAAGGGAATGCTGTCTGCTCCTTCTCTTTGGGATTTCTAGCCAAGAACGAGTCCATTTCCAATCCGTGGCCTCGTTCCTTTGCAATTAAAAGTTTGAGATTGTAGGCCAAAATGAGGAAGAGAGACCATTGTGTCCTGTGAGAGCTCTAAGGTTTTATCTTCACAGAACAAAGAAGGTTCATGATCTTTCAAATGCCTTATGGTGTTCTGTTAAGAATCCTTCTCGGCCACTTTCAAAGAATTCCTTGACATTCTTCCCTAGAGACCTCATCTCGGAAGTCTATTCTTCGGTTGAAGATGAGGTTTTTCCATTGTGTAAAGTGAAGGCTCATGAAATTAGAGCTGTTGCCACTTCGTTGGCATTCAAGTGTAATTTGTCTCTCTCCTGTGTATTACAAGCAACTTTTTGGAAATATAAGTCAGTCTTTGCAGCACATTATGTGAAGGAAATTGAAAAAGTTTATGATAATTACAGTACTTTGGGTCCATTTTCGGTGGCTGGCGTGGTGTTGGTGGAAGAAGCGTAGGAAGCATTCCTTCATTCCTTTCTTCGCCTTGATTTGAGGTTGTTGAATTTTTTAAGGGAGCCTGGGGGTGCAGTGTAACGGAGTGTCCTCCAGTCCTTCGTGGTTGGGCAGTGGTTTTTTAACTTTATAGTATTAGGTGACGTTTATTTCATTGTCGTATTTTCTGTACTGCATCCTGGGCAGGGGCAACATTATTACCTTTGTCAGCAATTGGAATCATCCATGCTACAAGGTACCCACTAATATAGTAGGCGAGCCTCGGCTATACCGCCGCGATACTATACGATAAGGAGAGCGGCAATAGAGGCAGTACCTTCCTGCAGGAGCTCCCTTATCAGGTAAGGAAACAATAGGCATTTTTAATGCCAGCAATTTTTTCTGTTCTCATATTCATTACCATTACTAATGTTTTGGGGTAGTTTTGTTCATGCATCCCACCTCCTGTCAATGTGGGAATAAGCAATGTAATTACTTGGTAAGTTTCTTATATAAAAATAACATTTTTATGGTAAAATAAAGTTTTATATATACTTACCAAGTAATTACATGATAAGAGCCCTCCCTCCCCCCACCCCTCACATGAACATCATGGCATCAACAAATTGAATCCTTTTGCTGGTTGTTCCTCTCTTACCCCGAAAGTGGGCGGTGTTGTCACCTAGCCAAACTAAACAGCTTGACCCCTGAATTTCAAAATTTTTACCTGCCAGTTAATAGAAACTAGCAATGTAATTACTTGGTAAGTATATATAAAACTTTATTTTATCATAATGTCATTTTTCATCTTAAAATCACATAGAAACCAAACTTTACAATCAGAATAAGATTAATATGCATACAAACAATATATGAAATTGGCCGAAAAATAACATGAATGAACAGTGTTTAATGAAAACATTTTGAAACCCAAAGCTATCATTCAATGAAATTAGAGGAATGAAGTATGGAGAAGGTCGATCTTCAAAGCTGTCATTTACTTTTCCTATTACATTCAGATGTGTGTGTAAGACTGAAGTAATCAAATTATTATCGGTGTCTAGAAATGTTTGTTCCAGTATAAAAAAGGGATTAATATTTCCTCCATATTTGAGTTTCACACTTCATCATGACATCACTTATTGTGTGAGCGGGAAAACAATTCATTTTAACCATTTAACATAAATCAGTCGACTGTCAACTTGATCGAGGTGAATCGTCAACGGCCTACGCACACTTCTGTTTCTCTCAGAGAATCTATTGTAAATTTTCACATGGCCAGTATTCCAGCGAGAAAAATTTCACAGCAGCTTGGTGCAAGCAGGAGGTCTGTTTATAGATGGATCCAGTAAGAGAGGGAAAGGGGAAAGTCAAGAATCTTCCCAAGAGTAGACGACTGCGCCTCGCAACTCTACATCAAGATCAGCTGATTATAGATGTGGTCCATAGAACTCCCTTCACCACTGCTCCAGTGATAAGAAAGTAGACAGGGATTCAATTTGGAGTTCAAGTAATCTGGGACACTGCATGAAGCAGGAATATATCACCACGCTCCTGTCATGAAAGCTCTTCATACTCAACATCATCAAAAGGGCAGGCTTGCATTTGCTTTGTAGTATTATCCAATGACTGATGAATTTTGGAACAAGGTCACCTTTTGTGATGAAAAAGCAGTCTCGACTGATGCTCACAGTAACCTTCACTGTTGGCGTCTCAGGAACACGGTAAGGTTTGATTAAATTACATGGATTAGGAAAGTAAAAGTTGAATTAAAAAAAAAAAAAACTCTTAGACTTTAATAAGGGTAGGCCTAACAGTCCCAGTAAGGTGTAACTTGAATGGATGTATGATATTTAGGGCAAAAGCCCAGGCACTGGGGCCAACAAGGCCATTCAGCGCAGGTGTAACTTGAGATGAATCTTATTGGTTATAAATATCATATTTCTCCATTTCATAATGATCTATTCATAGGAATGAAGGCTTCATTGTCACATGATCAATCATAAGAATTAGGGGTTATATTATTATGGGTCTATTATGAAAATTAGACGGTTATACTTTGCTCTATATGCCAATTATAAAATATGATAAGGATTTTATCTTCTTATCATTATAGCCCTCTCATATGAATTGGATATTTGTATTAGTATGGGTCTATTATATGAGTCAATCCTTTATTTGATTATAGCACTATTACACTTTAAGGGATATTCTTTTATTCTAGTATTTCCTTTGATAATGATCCATCTATGCTTCACATAAATGTTAAATGTAAATCATTCTATGAATACTTTTCTGTGTACATTATCTTAATTATCTTATTCATTATCTTTTACACTCGTTTTATTACTTTCAGGTAAAACCCTGAAAACATCCAGCCATCACAGAAGAGCGGAAGAATTACTGCAGCCCTATGGGGATGAATGGCTGCCAGCAGGGGCACTTATTGAAATAGACGCATGAATGAACAGTCCCCAGTATATTAGTACTCTAGAGGAAGTTTTGGTGCCAGCAGTGAGCCCTGCTAATGCCCGAGCCAGAACCAATATATGTAGTCATGGACAACTCTTCTCTCCGTAATGCCCAGATTTTAAAAGAATGGTCAGAGAACATCCGCAAGTAATTCAAATCAAATACATTGGACGCAAGTAATATCAAGACCAGTAATCATTTAGTAATAAGACCATGCTAAGTCAGTCTGGGAGACACTTCAACCCAAAAAGGACATAAACATTTGTGACAAGATAGTCAGTTCAATGTCCAAGAGATTACCTATAAAAATAAAAATATATATAGGTATGTTAATTGACAATAGGGCTTCATATTTGAGTAACTAAGAGAGGTGGGGTGGGCACAGATCTTTAAATTCTTCTATATTTATAGTTTTATGTAATAATGTTTTGACTAGGCACTCTATCTATTTATCTACTTATTTACATTTATTTCTTGTAAGATACATATAAGTCTATATGAAAAGTGTTTTATAGACTGTAAATATTCATTTACCTCATATCTTTCAGGACGTCTTATAGGACAATGTTGTGGTTACAGCAAAAGAATAGGAATTTATTTCAAGAGCAGCAAGCGCTGCAGCTTACACCCCACCAAGCGCGCTCTCTTATAATCTGTCAAAACCAATAAGAACGAAAGGGAAATCACTAGAAAAATATTATGAAAACAAAAAGCATTCATTATGTCCTCTGAGTCTACTTTTCTCTGTAGCAGTCTACATATAGCCTGGTGAGGGATGGCCACATGAAAGTTGCCAGTTACCGTTTTGTAAACTCTTGTCTGAAACGCACTAAAAAGTGTGGCCGGACTTCCCAGAGCGGCTTTACCAAGACCAGACATTTATAGCACTCCCTGAAGACGTGGACAAGGTGTTATTCATCACAAGATGGGTTAGACCACCATTGTTACAGTTAAGTGATACTGTACTTATGAGTTAGTTTCGGGGTGTTAGAAATTCTATTTTTAGTTATTGTTTTGGGGTGTTAGAAACATTTTTAGTTATTAATGTGTACAAGTAGTTTGTGTTACTGGAGATTGATATATGTGTAACTATGCAAGTGCATGCATACATTTTTTTTTTTCAAATGAAGAGATGAAGGGTTTTACATATATTATTTCATCTCAGTTCTCTCTCAGGACTTTTTGAAGGAATCTATGCACAGAAGAAAATTACAGCTTTAGATTGACAGTGACCTGTCAACAAGTATTGACAGTGACCTGTCAACAAGTATTGACAGTGACATTGAAGCTGACATTTTTTGAGTTCCATAATTGGTATGACATAATCATTCCCATCCTCGACTTCAACGTCCTTATGGGGGATGAACAAGATGTGACCAATTATGATCAAGTACCCTTTGGCATTGAGGAACCAAGCTCCGACCTGAATGGCCTTTTAGAGGACAAACAGGACAATGCATATGGTCAAGTGCCTTCCACCTCTTGAGAGACTTGTAGTTAGTATCGAATCAGTTTTTGCACTGTCATGTTAGTTGGGTCCCTTAACTTTTATGGAAATATTCATTTTTATTGTTTTGTTTAGTTGAGTAATTAATTCATTTTGTTAAACGTCTCTCACTTGAAACAAGGTAGACATCCAGTACAACCCGCTCCTGACAACCATCATCCAAACAGTTTTCATTCAGGAGCCCTCAAAGTATCCCCACAGTGCGATATTAATCAAGTTGTTGACCTTGTGTATCAATCAAGCCAACATCTATGAAAGAGGAATTTTTATAGCAGTTTGCTGCCCACAAGTTCATAGCCCACAAGTTCATAGTCATTGAAAGACTTCATGAAACTTGCTAGAGATGGATTGGCACAAGTTCATAGTCATTGAAAGACTTCATGAAACTTGCTAGAGATGGGAATCCAATCCATCATCAACGATATAGTACATGACAAGGAGACAGTGCATGCAGCTTAGATTGTCATGTCGATTTGTAAAGTGATCAAGGAGTGCAGGTTATGCTAGCATTGAAGGGTTTTTGCATGACATACTGATGTACCAAGAACAAACATTTATAACTGAATATGTGAAAAAAGCAGTCAGTCATCACAAGTTGGGTTAGTCCACCATTTTTACAATTAAATAATAATACTCATGAGCTTGATACATCAAGTGGTGGTGGCTGTATAAACATTTTTACCTATTTGGGAATACAGTGTTCATTTTTATTATATTTTTTTAGTTGAGTAATTTATTCATTGTATTTATTTTTCCAGTAGGACAGCCCATAGCTTCACAAGCAAGAAAATTTTCTCTCACTTGGATCAAGGTAGACATCCAGCACAACTTACTCCAGACTACGAGCATCCAAACCAAGTTTTCATTCAGGAGCCCTCAAGTTCCTCACAATGTGATAGTCAACCTTGTGTATTAAGCTAACCTCTTCTGATCAGAGAGGAATTTTTGCAATAGCTTGCTGCCCACAATGGAAAAAGACTTCATGAAAGTGTCATCAAAGTCAGTGTGACAAGACCACTGCATGAAACCTATGACAATAGTCATTAAGGAGTACAGGTTGTGCAAGACATCCTGATGTACTGAGAACAAATTGGGTTAATACACTATTTTTACGAGTTTGTTTGTAGTAGTGATGTGCTAACTAAACATTTTTAGTTATGGTGTGCTAGTGGTTTGTGTTATTTGGAGATTTATACATACCTATGTATTATTTGGAGATTTACCTATGTAATGTGCATTTCACAATGATAAATATTCTTAAAAAATTTGATAAAGGCCACTACTAAAAGTTCATTTCAATAATATTTTATATTTCATTCCAGTTTGCTATCAAGATACAAAAAGTGACAGAAATCTATGCACAGAAGGAAATTACACTTCAGATTGACTCCCTTCTAAGTGCAGACAGTGACAGTGAGGCTTACACTGCTAGTTCCATAATTGGCATGACAGTCTTTCCCAGCTTTGACATGAACAGGATGTGAATGGACAAGTTCAAGTTACTGGAACCCCACTTTAACCTTCCTGTGGGCAAACAAGATACCTGACGACGCAGTCAGGTACCCTCCAGCTCTTAAGAAACATCTGGTTCGTATAGTCAAGTTTTTGAACTACTAGTTTTATAGTGTAATTCATTCATTTTTTTTTTTTTTTTTTTTTTTTTTTTTTCAGCATGGCAGCCCAAGGGTCTTACCTTATTGTTTCCCAAGAGTAAGGCTTTTCTCTCACTTAAAACAAGGTTGATATCCAGCACAACTTTCCTTACAAACATCCAATTTGAGGTTACTTTGTGGAACCCTCTAAAATGTGTTTATTCACTAAAGTTGCCAACCTCACTAAAGTTGCCAACCTCTCTAAAAGAATTTTCACAATAGCTGGCTGCCCTCAAGTATCAGGCCAACCTCTGTGCAAGGAGAATTTTCACAGTAGCTTGCTGCCTTCAAGTTCAGTGTCATTGAAAGACTTCGTGAAGGTGCTAGCAATGCCAGTCTAATCCATCAGCAAGGTTTAAAATAGCCAATACATTGTCAGCAAACCAGGTAAGAAGGGAGTACTGTACAGGTTGTGCTAGCATTGTAAGGTTTGAGTGACATCCTGATATAATAATAACACAATTATAGCATTCCCTGAAGTGGACAAGGTGTTGGTCATCACAAGAAAAGTGATTCTCACCCTGTACCAGACTATGCAGAACCCTAAGTATGTTGATTTTTAAGCTAATACTTAGCCATTAGTTCCCAGAGATAACCTTGTCACGTGGAAATGAGGAAGAACTGCCGTTTGTTTACCTGGAGATTGATCAGAAGACTTGAATATTTTTACTTCTCCAGTGGTTTCGTGTTAGCAAGAAGGAAGAATGAGGTCCACACTTTTCTGACTGCTGCAATCAATCCCATGTGCCAAATCATGCATTATGACAGCCAGGAAATTAAGTGTAGTCTTAATGTGACAGGATGTTCATTGGACAGATTGGTGGCACTGACATGCTCATGCACAGCAAAAGTAGGTGCTAATAACACTACTACTACACAAACACCCCAATCCTTTGCTTCACCATTGCTGGAATCCTTTCCGAGAGGGCCTTCTGACATAGTCACACCTCTGTATAACTTCATTGCACAATTTGGTCACTTCACTGTCCTACACACATCTTGGAGCTGTGCATGTTGTCACTGAAGACTTCTGCCACAGAATATACAGTGATGTTCATAGATTATCACATGAGAGATCAGTCGAGATCACTAGCTTGCCCTCTTAACTGTGATTCAGTGCCTCCCAAGGTGTAGTGAGAGCAGCTGTGCCCTCTGCAAATTCCTTTGCTCTTAGTTGATGCACATGTCCTGCAAAGTAATAACTGTGATAATTTTGGCATAATAACTGTTTCATTATCTCTGTACTGAATTATAATATTTACATTATTTTTACACATTCTAGATTATTAGTTACTAGTGTCCTGCAAAGTAATAACTGATAATTTTGGCATAACTGTTTCATTATCTCTGTACTGAAGTATATTTACATTATTTTTACACATTCTAGATTATTAGTTACTAGTGTCCTGCAAAGTAATAACTGATAATTTTGGCATAACTGTTTCATTATCTCTGTACTGAAGTATATTTACATTATTTTTACACATTCTAGATTATTAATAAGTTACTAATGTAATTTTAACAAGATTACAGGGTAACCACTATAATGCAAAAAAAATGGAATTTAATGTAATGCAAAAAAGTGGAATTTATATGTTGTTAAAAACATTCCTGCTGTTGCTGTTATAGATTTCCTCAATCCACAAAAACTGCCTTTAAATTTTTTAACTTCAAAATTGTCATTATGAGGTCTTACAACTTTCAATAAAACGTACCTTCACCGGTTTAATCTGCCCTTGACAAAAATTACATTTCAAATGGAGATAATAAAAAGAAACTTAAAAATAGCAGACATCCTTTCTAACCTAAAATGATCATCAGTAATACATTTTTACCCTGAGAGAATTTCATGAATAGCAGATTGGTATGTCCACAGGACATTTGACTTAACTTTCTAGTTTACATCAAGTCTACTCAATTTGCACCCATTGCAGGTTACTACTACAATCATTGTTAACTGCTCCATTTGTCATATTAAAAGCATGTTTCATGGTCGAGGTTGACAAACACCTTGATTTTCAACAAAAGGACATGCGACTAAAAATGTTTCACACCCTAGGTGTTTTTGTCCACTAGGATTCCTAAATTCAACAACTCTTCAGTATAATTAATATTGGCAATTAAAATTTTTTTACAGAAAATTAAACCAATAAAAAAAAACATTCCTAAACAATACAAAAAAACATTCCTAAACTCAAGTTAGTAAGTATAATTCATATTAGCAATTAAACTGATTTTTAAAAAATCACATTATTATTTATCCAACTTTCTATGCTAGAACAAACAAATTGTGACTTACTCACTTGCCTCAGCTTGACATACCTTAACAATTCTTTTCAAGCCATACTTCCTAGATAAAAGCTCCACCCCTCTCTCTTTAGGCAGACTCCTCTGCTTTAAATAAGCCATAAAAGATTAGTCTGCACGCCAAAGAATATTACCAACCTAAATAAATGCGGCATAATTTAAAAAGCTCCACCCCTCTCTCTTCAGGCAGGCTCCTCTGCTGTAAATAAGCCATAAAGATTAGTCTGCAGGCCAAAGAATATTACCAACCTAAATAAATATGGCATAATTAAAAAAAAAAACTTCCATTCATAGTAGTAATTATTGTAACCTTTCAGTGTACAAATTACATAACATTTGCCATTCACTGAAGGTCGATAATAAAAGGTTCTTCCGCAATATCTGAACCTCCGCTAAATTAAGTGCCCATCTCATACAACCAAGACACAGCATTTGTATCCTTGTAAATAATGTTAAGGAAAAAAATACAGCTCTAAAGGAAAATAGTAGCAAACCTGCCCGCCAGCAACAACTACCCTTGATGAGCAAGATTCTGTGTACAGTACAATTTTCCCCTCCCTCAAAATGCAGCAAATGCTGATTTGCACCTTGGGCAACCTGCTTTGAGGAAAAACTTCTTGTGCTCTACAAAAGCCAAAAGACACACACTGACCTTCATTTTGATGTAGAACTGAGCCACTTACAACTAACAGCTCCTCTTCTCAATACTATAATTCTATGGTAATCTTGTCAGCAGGCCCATGAAACTGAGGTACAATGTAGGGTACTGAACAAAGAGCATCTCTGTTTTCTGCAAGTATTTTCCTCTTTAGAACTGTTATTTCAACAAAATACAGTCAACTTCTTAACCTCATGTCTCAAATGTCTATTTTAACTGTTCCAAATCTAATATACATACTGTGTCAAGTCACCAAATAATTAGAGTATCATGTGGATATTCTGACCCAAAACATGAAAATAGTACAAATTAAATAAGTACAAAAACATTTGAGCTTGTATCTCATTGCAGAGAGGGGGGAACTCATTCGTGATAGAAGTGTTTTCTGCTACAGTATAAAGTCCTTTAGCTAAAGATGCCCTTACATGTATGTGCATGACCATCATTCCCAAATCCCAACATTCTAAAACCAAGAAAGGCTGATGGTCAAAGCGGGTCTAAAGAAACATACAACCAAATGAAATAAAATATACAGTTTACTATATTTAATTCAGCAGTATCATTATCTAGAAGAGATACAACGGGTCATATGCATTCTGTTCCACTACTGATACAAAATAATAATGGTTACATGGACCCAAATACTTGCTCCAAAAATGCTCATCCCAAGTAGTATAAAACAAAAATTCCCAATTTCTCACCATGAACAACTAGCTTTGTTAGTTGTTTGGTAACATGTACATATCTAAATAGGGTGAAAAAAGCTAAGTGGGAGGACAAATTATGATGGCATTTGTCAATCGCTTGCCAACTTACAACTAATCATCCATTACAAATGTATCAATGAAAAAATCAGCAGCATCCCTAAAGTAATAAGGAAAACTTAACCAGAATCAACAACCCGCCTAGTTTACGAAAAGGACATTTATCTAGTTAAAAGATAAGGATAAAGCTTTACTATGTATACCGACCTTAGTAATGGTAAAACCTTTGGCCAATATTGATACATGTGCCCCATGAAACCCCATCTTCAACCAAAAGGATACTTTTGTACTATTTGTTAATACTTGTGTCTGGAGCAATTGTAGAAACAAAAAGGTCTACATTTGCTTTAATATGCTGCTTAAGGGCTCTCATTAAACATAAGAGGACCTCTAGATTAAGTAATGAAATCCCCACTGCATGGATGATAAAAAATAAGAGGACACAGGACATTATGGGCTTACCAGCTGACAGGTTCTCAAGATGCACATTTTAAATTCAAAGGTGGTCCAACAAATCCAGAAACCTGTCCCCAGTACTAGATGGGCTGTTCAATGAGTGAATGAGGGACATTCACAAACAACTAAACAGGGATATCATGGGAGGAAAGGGAGAATGGCCAACTGTTCAACAATTTCTCACCTGACTGTAGAGCACACGGAGACGAACTCGGCGGCGCCAGTGGAGGCAAAGCCTCTTCAAAGTGAAGAGAGATGTATTACCTCCGAGGAAATCATAAGACACCTTTTAATTTCTCTTCCGTTTAGTCACTTGTACCACCGACACTGAGAGCCATCCTTCATAATCCTTGCAAAGCAGCTCCTGGTTCCTGCAAAGAGCACAAAATTCATGAAATTTAGTATCATGCGAGGGCATTAATCTTCAATATACAAACAGAGGGCACCCAATCAAGTCAGTCTTTCAGTTACAACCACTGACTCTTACACAGATATCCTCCAGAACAATCATGCATGCCAATTAATCCAAAACGCCACAAAAGACAAAGGATCCTTATGCAATATGAATGAGGGACATTCACAAACAACAAAACAGACATAAGTATCTAGGGAGAGCATTACTCTTCAATATACACACAGGACAATTAATCAAGGCATTCTTTCAGTCACAACACTAACTCGCGCACACATCCTTCAAAACAAATAAGCATACCAATTAATCCAAAATATCACAGGACATTCACAATGAAACAGGGACACCCACAGAGGAAAGGGAGAATGTCCAACTGATCAACAAATCCTCACATGACTAAAGCAAAGGAAGACATGAACTTTATGGCAAGAGTGTTGGCAACAGTGGAGACAAAGCTACTTCTAAGTGGAGAGAGAAACATTACCTCCAAGTAATTCACAAGATACTGTACCTTCTTATTTATCTTCCTTTTAGTCATATTTGTACCACTGATTAAGAGCCATCCTTCACAATCCTTACAAAGCAGCTCCTGGTCCCTGCAAAGAGCACAAAATTCATGAAATTCAGTACCATGGGAGGGCATTAATCTTTGATGTACAGAGGACACCCAATCAAGCCAGTCTTTCAGTCACAACCACTAATTCACACACACACATCCTCCAGAACAATCCCCTGTAGGGGGGTAGCGGGGTCAGTTTCATGTGGTGAACTGTATGCATTACTTAGGGTCTTTGCAGCATCCTTTTGCCCCCTAGCTGCAACCTCTTTCATTCTTTTTACTGTACCTCTATTCATATTCTCTTTCTTCCATTTTACATTCCACCCTCTCTAACAATTGGTCCATAGTGCAACTGCAAGGTTTTCCTCGTTACAACTTTCAAACCTTACTGTCAATTTCCGTTTCTGTGTTGAATGACCTCATAGGTCCCAGTGCTTGGTCTCTGGCCTAAATTCTATATTCTGTTTCATTCCAGAACAATCATGCATACTAATTAATCCAAAATATCACAAAAGGCAAAGGATCCTTATGCAGTATGAATGACAGACATTCACAAAAAACAAAACTGGCATCAAATATCATGGGAGGACATTAATCTTTGATATACATACAGAGGACAATTAATCAAGTCATTCTTCTCAGTCATAACCACTAATACACACGCATCCTCCAGAACAAACAAGCATACCAATTAATCCAAAATATCACACAAGATAAAGGACCTCTATGAAATATAAATGATGGACATTCACCAACAATGAAACAGGGACATCACAGGAGGAAAGGGAGAATGTCCAACTGATCAACAAATTCTCACCTGACTGTAGAGTAAAGGGATATATAAACTTTATGGCAAGAGTTGTAGTACCAGTGGAAACAAAGCCTCTTCCAAGTGGAGAGAGAGGCGTTACCTCCAAGCAAATCATAAGATACCTTATTATTCTCTTCTGTTTGGTCATATTTGTACCACTGACTAAGAGGCATCCTTCACAATCCTTACAAAGCAGCTTCTGGTCCCTGCAATGAGCACAAAATTCATGGAATTTATAATCATGGGAGGGCATTAACCTTCGATATACATATCACACAAGATCAAGGACCCCTGTGCAGTACGAAGTTGTAACACAAGAGTTGCAACATGAACTCAAAAGCAGCTATAAATAGATGTGAAGGTTTAGACCTTTCCCACTAAATCTGCATGTATACCTATATTGTAAATACCTTGTTTACAAGCCACAAGGACTGAACCAACATGCCTTGCAAACATACTCCTACAATGCGCATAAGATGAAGTTTTACATACTTCACAGGAACATCAAAGTTTAAACAGTGAGGCTTCCAAAAAGTAATTTTCACAGGAATATAATTATGGTTCACTCTGGGTACTTCTTACACAAAATAAACTTCCACTCTGGCACTAATTGATGGTCTCAAAATCTCCCCTAAAGGCTTATTAGTTGATCTCCAATATTGTAAGTTTTAATTGTCAATCCTCTTTGCACTTGAATTAGAGAGCAACATCCCCTTACAATTAAGCAACCATTCAATGCACAGGATGCTTCAGCAAGAGTAAACCGAAATTACCTTCATGTGCCACAAAGAAGCAATAAAGTTGGTAAAAAAATGAGACAGCATTCCTCCCTCTGCAACAGCAGAAGACAGCCTATTAAACATTCACCAATGTCTGTGTGGTCTTTGTTGTGACACTCTACAGGAAACTTGAATTATCTTAGGTATATAATTTCACCACTTGAAGGGTTTGCTGGAACCTCCTTAAATGAGAACAAGAGGTCTTTAAATCATTCTTCTCATAGCCAGTACAGTGCTGCAAATGCTAACCCTTTGGATCAATTATGGTGCAATGACCCATCATCCAATAACCAAACCAAGAGCTACTTATGACATCTTTAGCAATTTCCAACTCAAAATTTTGACCTTTTCGTTTTTATTTTTCCTTTTTTGATCCTGCCATAATAAAGCAAAGGTATTCTGCTTTAAATAGACACCAGAATGAGTATCATAGCATGGGTGCTGGAGTAATTCTACAAACAGCGTGCACAGGAAAACGCTGCTCACCACATCTCAGTTAAATTATGGCCAATGGGTTACAACACCTTGAGGATGGGTCTCACAAATGAAAATAGTAAAAAAGTATATGCTTAAAAATTGCTCCAAATATGCACTATGGCATTAAGCCTTTTAAGTACCCTAGAACACAGAGCAATACAGAACAATGAGTGTTTCATTTTGTGCCACTGTGAAATGACTGACTATGAGACTGCCCCACAATTGATTCTTCATGCAGGGAACAGCCATGAAACTTCTTCCCTGGAACAAACCTATCAATCAGGATGTCCCTTTTCTCAACTGACAAATCAACAGATAGGTAACCATCGCAGGTCACACTATGCTGTGTCTGATGAAGATGTCCATGGCCTTATCTGCTACTGAAAACTTTCGCCACCATCTTGGGCAAAGCCACAACACTTGTTCACCTTTCTTATCCATTCCTGGACCACTATATGGAAGACTATCCTTTTGACTCATTATAGATATCCAAGGCACTCATGGATGTAGTGATGTGTCACTGCCCAAGAAGTCTTCTTGGATAAAGGTATGAAATAAGTTGCCTGCAACTTTTAGGTAAAAAATTATATTTTTATGATAAAATAATGTTTTATATATACTTACCCAGTAATTGCTTAGCTCAGAGTTTCTAACGGAGGCTTAAATTTTGAAATTCACGGTAGCGATTCTTTTGTTTTTGTGTAGGTGACACGACCCAGCCCACTTTCGGGGTAAGAGAGGAACAACTAAGCCAATAGACCAATTTGTTTATACAAAAAAGTCCATGCGCAGGGAGGAGGGTGGGCTCCATCCGTAATTACTGGGAGGAGGGTGGGCTCCATCCGTAATTACTGGGTAAGTATATACAGTATAAAACTTTATTTTATCATTAAAATATTTTTATATCAGTAACTTACCCAGTAATTACTTAGCTGATTCCACACTGAAAGGAGGTGGGGAATCATGGACAGTAAAATCACAATCTATATATGAGAGTTAATGATTTAAACAAGGCTAACATTGCAACAATGTTTGTTGTTTCCTTACCTTGTGAGAGAGCTGTGCAGATAATTACTGCCTCTGGTTGGTGCTCATCTTGACTTGTAGAGACGTGACGGTATAGTCAGAGTCACCTCTACAGAAGTGGGATATTTTGCAGCGGAGTGCTCCGAAGGCCGACAGAACATACAGCAGGAACTTTGTGACAAAGGAGAATACCGAAGGTCAACAAAGCTCATATCATTGCCCCTGCCCAGGGAGCAGTACCCTAAAAAAAAAAAAAAAATAGTAATAGAATCACCTACACCATAAAAATTAACATGACCACAACCCAACACTAAAAAACTGGTGGTCACTCCACTGTTGTACTTTCCAGGCTTCCCCCAGAGCTCGACATCACAAACACGGCGAAGAGATAAGCACATAGGAAAGGGTACACTTTCCCCACCCGTCACTACGCCAGCCAAGGACATCGGCCCTAGGGTACTGCAGTTTTTGTAAATAGTTTCCATGTCCCGCAGATAGTGCATTGCAAACACTGACTTGCTTCTCCAATACGTTGCTTGAAGAATGGAGGATGAGGAAAGATTGTGCTTGAAAGCTACTGATGTAGCAACTGCCCTAACCTCATGAGCTTTCACTTTCATGACTTTCAAATCATTTTCCTCCACTTGGGAGTGAGATTCAATAATAAGGTTCCTAAAAAGGTCGGAAATGGCATTCTTAGATAAGGGTCTAGAGGGATTTTTGACTGAGCACCATAAATTAGAAAACTGCCCTCTAATTTTCCCGGTTCGGTGCAGGTAGTACCTGAAGGTTCTCGCCGGGCAAAGCACTCTCTTTCTCCTCCGTGCCTACAATATCAGAGAGGCTCTTAATGGTGAAGGAACGAGGCCAAGGGTGTGAAGGGTTCTTGTTCTTCAGCAAAAAACTTTGAAAGAACAGACCGTCTCCATTCGAAAAGTCAATCCTTCTGTCAATCGCTTGAATTTCACTTACTCTCTTCCCAGTGGCCAGCACTACTAAGAAAATAGTCTTCTTAGTTAAATCCCTCAAAGAAGAAGAATGCATGGGTTCGAAGCACTCACTTGATAACCACTTAAACATCACATCTAGATTCCAAGTGAAATTCTCCTTTCTAAATGTGGTGGTATTGAAAGATTTAATTAGGTCTGAGATATCTTGATTAGCAGAAATGTCGAGGCCTCTGTGGCAGAAAACAAATAAAGTAGGATCTTTACCCCTGCTAGATGTAGCCAACCTGCTAGGGGATCAAGTACTCTTGAGTACTTGTGGGGCAGTTGAGAGGCTGAAACAAAGAGCTCGGAATTGATAAACTTGGCTCCTGAAGACAAACCCAAGGAATTTCCTTGAATCCTCATGAATAGGTATATGAAAATGTGTGTCCTGCATGTCTAGGGAGATCATCCAATCCCCCTGACAGATGCAAGCAAGAACCGATTGTGTTCTTTCCATTTTGAATTTTGTCTTCTCTATGAAGGCATTCAAAGCACTCACGTCTAGCACTGGTCTCCATCCCCCTGAAGACTTGAGCACTACACAGAGTTGATTGTAAAACCCCACTGACTTGGAGTTCCTGACTAATTCTATGGCCTTCTTGCTGATGAGAGAGGAAACCTCCTCTGAGAGGGCCGAATACCTCCCCGATCCTCCAGAGTAAGCCGTCAATGCGACGGGAATGTTGGTCAAGGGAGGCCTCTCCCTGAAGGGGATAGAATAACCTTCGAGTACTTTAACTACCCACCGGTCTGCCCCTCTCATACTCCATCTCTGTCGCTTTGTTGACTATGTCAGATGATCCTATGTGGACTTCTTATGAAGGCTAGATACAATCTCACCTCTTCTCAGAAAGCCAGTTCTCCACTTCACTAAGGGCCTCCTTGGATGAGGATGAGAGAAACAACTTGGGTAGTCCAGCATTGTCTGAAGGCTGACTACTCATCATGAAAGACAAAGCCAGGGACGAAGGAGTTGCAAGCGAGAAGAATTCCAAGAAATTCTGGAGTAAAAACTTCAGAAAAGACGAGTAAGAGTTGGAGAATCTTGATCATATACTCTTCTCCAGACGAAACCAGAGACAAGGGAGCAACTGATGGAGGTGCCTTAGCAGTGGATGGTCTGTGAAGAAGTTGCAGAATGTTAGCCAACTTGTGCTGAAGCGGAGCTAAAGCTAGATCCAAACTTGAAGCGGAATGACAAATCGTTGCTGAACTAGACGAAGCTGCCACTTGAAACCTAGAAGCCAATGTCAAAACACTGGTTGGGTACCCCGAAGCACTGGCGGCAGGCGGAGGAGACGATACATTATGATGAGTCGGAGCTCTAGCGGGAGCAGCAGCGTCAGGGAAATCGGGCGCTTCATGCAACTCAGGCGCTACAGGCAGCTCGGGTGCTTCAGGAAGCTTAAGCGCTGCAAGGAGCTTAGCCGATTCAGGGCGATTAATTGTAGGCAGGCATTCAGGTAATATACAGCACTCAGCCAATACTGGGCACTTGTTCAAATCCGGGGGCTTAGACAAAGAATTTCGTTGTACACTAGAAGCGGGGTGCTTGGAATCAAAAAGAAGACACTTCTTAGATGAAGAGGATTGACTCAAAGCTCGCTCCTGGTGTCTGAGAGAGGAGAAACATTCAGGGCTGTCCCACTTACTGCAAGAGGGTTGAGGACTAAGAGGAGGCTCCCTCAACCTTTTGCAGAGAAGTCAAGAAGCTAGATCCTTGGAAGAAGAACGCCATTGGCGCCTACAGTACAGCGAAGAATCTCCCGAACTAGACGAGAGCTGATGCACGTCCGAGATGCCTTTCCAGCAGCTGTCTCTTGACGCAACCTGGGATGCAACAGGTTGGTCCAAGGGGGCGACTGCTCGTGGGCAGACCCCACTGACCTCCCATGGGCTAACAGTATGCCTTCTCCCTGGCTCAGGGGAGTATGGAAGTGACCAATGCCTTGGACAAACAGCCACCTCCTCCACTAACACTTCACTTTCACTTTTTTTCTCAAAGTTATCCATAAGGACACGCATTGATGCCCCTAACTGGGCCACTATACCCACCACCATATTAATTCTCTGTTCAAATTTACTTTCCATGCTGGCGAAGCGATCGGGGTCAGAAGTGTGAAAATCAGAAGCAGGAGTAGGTGATCTAGGAGTATTTACTGATACGGGAAACAGGAGCGCGCAGGAGGAGATACAGCCGGAATAACTATGTCGTTAAATTTAGGAGTCGTCTGACTAGCTAATTTCTCGCCGGCTTTAGCGGCTGCCTTCCTCTTGCGATCTCTCTCTAACTTATTCAAATTAAGAAGTCAAAGTCTTCCATTTACGTTCATCCTAATCCCTGCATTTGTCGCATGTCAAATCAATAGTACAAACTTGCCCTCTGCAATTTGGGCACAGGGTATGAGAGTCATAGGTAATTTTCGTCAACCAGGTATTGCAGCCTGCAATACCAGAAACTGGAATAGCTAGTGTGACATACTAACTAACTAAAAATTCATAATCAGTAACAAAAAACTCATAATCAGTGACAAAAAACCAATCAGTAACAAAAAACTCATAATCAGTAACAAAAAACCAATCAAGAAAAAACAATGCCGAAAGGCTGCCATACAAAGAATACTTCACCAGATGGGAAGAAAAAACAAAATTGTCAAAACCAAGCTGCTTAGTCAACATGATGTGTCAAAGGAACGAAAGTGAGCGGGGTCTTGTCACCTACACAAAAACAAAAGAATCGTTACCACGAATTTCAACATTCAAGTTGCCATTCAAGTAGAAACTCTTAGCTAAGTAATTACTGGGTAAGTTACTTATATAAAATAAAACTTTTTTCTTTAAAATAGATTGATTACATGCCTGCTCTCAAGCAGGTCTAGTAAATGTGTCATCGCAATTCCCCACTTGCAACACTAATGTATATGAACACTGCACTGGGAAAGGAAGCATGTAATTCACATCTCATTGCTCCCATCCTCCTGTTCAACATCAAAGAAATGTTCCTTTGCTGAATATTGCCTAATGTTGGCTGGCTTTAGTTCTTACACCATCACATGAGTTCCAGGTGTCTGGCAATTCAGTCTGAGCACACTCTTGACATGCACAGTTTGTACAAATAAACATGTTAGTGATGTGTGTGCATGTGTATACCAAACTACAGTATTAACTTGAGCTTCATGTTATGTAATCTATAACTGATTCACAACTCTTCTGCCCCAGAACTGCTCAAGTGTTTCATATTCAACTGAGGCCATTTTACTATCCAGATAAAGATGGATGTTGTAGGTCATGGTCTCTAAAGGGTTCTTCATTGCCAAAATTCTCTGTAAGAGGTTGATCTTGCATCAATGTCCATTCCCCAAAGCCATTTATTTACTATCCATTGAGAGCATGTAAGCCAACATTACTAGCAAAGCCAACATAACTAGCATGCTATTTTAACTATAGTATGTGCCAAGGCAGCAATAGCACCAAACACAGTCAATGTCTATGATACAATGTACCTACTGTCTTTCAGAATTTCATATTTGAAAGACAATATTTCAAAGATATGGGGCACCACAGTCTGTTTCCTCTCCTAAGTCAGCAGAAGAGCCTAACCATTAGTCTTGCATTTACTGGCTAAGAATAAGTTGGACAAAATATGAGACCTGATACAATCCTATTCCTGTAAAACCATTAAGAACCTGGGCTTTCATACCTGCCCAAGGCTGGTAAAAAATTAAGTTTGTATTTTAAAACAACTTAAATTGATTTACATCAAAGTTTTTATTTTCATATTTAATTTTAAATGATCAAGCTTGCATAGCAAATAATATGTTCAATTTAGTCTGTATTCAGATAGCCCTGTGATCTATAGCATCAAGTTTGAAAACATGTTGCAGATGTTGCTTTCAGGAGTTTTCCTTTAACTATATATAAATCCCTAGTTCTTAACAATCACAGATTAACGGCAATTTATTTTTATCATCAAGCATACCATAGAATTACATTTCGCTAAATGAACGATGGCAGAATATTAGTTCTCCTATCCCAAACTGGTTCCTAATTAGCCATAAGCAAGTTTCAGACTACAATTTTGTTGGTTTACAGCTGAAACCAATTAGAACTGCAACAGAACACAGGCTTGTATTAAAAGCCAAAACACATCTCTGCAACTCGCCAAACGGTGGGAGAAACATTCAAGCCAAGAGAATCTGTCATAAGAAGTGGGGCAAATTTAGCATATTACAAGATGATCAATGTCAGTCAGTGACTTAATGTCTTGAGGACTGTTTGCAGTGATTTAAACTTGGAAGCCTTTTTAAAGGTTCCTGTCCAAAACAAACTACTTGTTGAAATTAAATGACAATTCCTCATTTCACCCCAAGTTTCGTTCAATTTTTTCAAGTGTAAACATTTTCTTCAGTTATTTAAATCATATAAGCCCTATCCCACTGACCTCATACCAGTATGTACACTCGGCAAGAAAAGTGAAGATACAGTTTTTCAAATCTTCGGACATATATTGCCCAATAATGCAACATCTGGCAACTTTAGAAAGGGGAGGAGCTTCAGTCTTAGTGTGTTGGTTTTTTGCTTGACCTCCCATGACTTTCAATCCATATTCTACGATTCTGACATCATTGATACTTAAACACAGTAGTAAGCTTTACAGTATTTGTTCAAGTTGTAATTTGCAGCAACAGTTCTGATCAAACTAAACATTTTTCGACTTAACCTACCAATAATATTAACCTTACACAAATGAAATTTATGACACCACAATGAACGGAATGCTTGCATAATCGGAAACGCGATCTTCCATAGTGAAATCAAGAGTTAAATTTGAGCAATGTCCAAGGAAAAACGTGGGGAACAATGAAGGAACGAATGCAATGTTACGATGAGAGAGAGAGAGAGAGAGAGAGAGTTGCTGTTGTGTAAGCCTAGGCCTACAGTATATGTAGAGCTACTCATTTCATATTTTTTTTCTTTTAGAGATTGAGCGATACTATATTTGTATAGTATGTTTTAGCAATGGAGAGAGAGAGAGAGACTATGGTAACGTCAAGAAACATCGTTACTTGTGTTTTCCCGCCGAATCACTCCACACATCATAGAGAACGCTCTTGCGGATTTAAACAGATTTGGTCAACTTACCGTGGCAGTCGCAACATTTACTGCCATTAATTCCAGCTGACTTTAACACCGTGAAATACAAATATGAATGTGTAAAAATTAAAGAACTTATCATTATCTCGTATGATGATGCAATAATAAGCCAGTCCATAACGGAAAACGAGTAAATATTGCCGTTCTGATAAATAGTACTACACCGAGATATCCACACACTATCTTTTAGATCTCTATGAACGAAGTCATCTGAGAAATTCTGATTACTTCGGACATGCATGGTGTTTTTATGTATCTGAACGTTTTTGTTTTGCAGATTTAACATATATGATATAATTTGCATTGTATTTTCATATTCTAGGTAAATTTACCGAGATTATGTGTTTTCTGTAAGAAAAAAATTAAAATTCGATGAACGAAATCTAAAGAAAACTGTATCTTCACTTTTCTTGCCGAGTGTACATTCAACATATTTTCCCTAAAACCAACATTGTCCAGCATTATTGGGAGTGGGAAGGCAATCTATCTATATAGCAGAACTGACCTTACTACACAAGTGCTACCACTCAAGCCCAAGGTATACTTCATCAACTTTACACTACAGAATGCACTAAAGCAAATCATTGAAAATATTTATCTAAATATATTCATGTACAGACGACTGAAGATATCTACATTTTTACTAATAAGTACTGTACAGTAAACCCCCCGTATTCGCGTTCTCATGATTCGCGGACTCAAGCATTCGCAGGTTTCTCTATGGAACATATCTAGCCATTATTCGCAGAAAATTCGCCCATTCGCGGTATTTTTCACAGAAATATTCACTAATTACTGTATTTTCATATAATTTTCATGAATAAATGCACTTTTTATGATAAAACTACTACAATACTCAGGTATAAGCATTTTTACAGGGTTTTTCTTGTGTTTAAACTATCAAAATGGGCAGTTCTAAGTGTTTTTAGAGGGGTTTTAAGTTTCGTGGATTTTAGCTATTCGCGGGGGGGTTACGATCCCCGTGAATACGGGGGGTTCACTGTATATGGTAAGTACTGAGAGTTTAAGGTATAAATTTCTTGCCAAATGCTGCATGAGCCAACAAAATTACCACGCTCAATTTCATCTTGACCACATTTACCATACAGCAGCTCCTCGATTCCTGTTGTGGAAAACTATGGGAATGTGATGCAACATAATATCAGCTAATGAATGAAAACGGAATTCCGTTGTTTAAACTCAGTGCTCACAAAACCAGCCATTTTCTAACAACATTTCAGTTCTGAACTTAAAATGTATGCTCTACAAGTAAACATTACTCTCACCAACACAAAAATTAGCAAGACATTTCACTGAAAGTCTTATATACAAATGAAGTGGGCATGTGAGAAGGGCACATCTTACACTAAATTACAAAGGGTTTGGTTAGGTTCCATCCCAATTTAACTAGGTTTTTTCTTGCCTCGATTTTCAGGTTAAGTAAGGACCAGTTTTTTAGGTTTCTTTGGATTCCTCTTGTCGATGTTTTTCACTTTTTTTATATTCCTAAAGCCAAAAATCAAAGTTCCCCATTATCACTGGATAGGTGCTGTAATGTGATTGTGATATATCACAATCGCATGACAAACCCCTATTTTTGCATGTCAGAAATCTCAGTATTAGAAAGTTAATATTTGCTGTATTTGACAGTATTTTTTATATTGCTTCATCAGCTTTCCGAACAATAATGAAACCCAGTCTCTAAAATACCGTCCTGTCTTCTACGTACTGCACCTATTCTGAAATGAACAATTCATCCCACCCCCCAATATTATCTATTTGGCATATCTCCTTGTAATCACTGGCACCACTATTGTCTTCCATTCGCACTTATGAATCCATAACTCTCACCTTCATGAAAATCACACTAGTTTCTCAATCCAATGAGACATCACTATAAAATCATGTCCCTCTTTCCGTCAATCAAAGAACAGGATTAAGATCGTTTATTCAACCATTTCCAATCTGTATTCTGTTAATCACTGTCATTAAGATGGAATCTTATGTTTTTTTATTTTACCTTAACATGAGATTCTAATGGTATATAATGCCTGGATGCTATTAGGTAACAATGAAGATTTATTACTTAGAACATAAGATGTTTCACCTGAGTAATTTTTGTGTTCTCTAGCATAATGACGAAAGAGCACAGTATCACCCATTTCTGACTTTTATGGGCCAATTCATAAATTATCCAAAAACTGAGGGTTATATTTAAAGATAACTCATATGAAAGAACGAGAGGCTGATTTATTCAATATCAAGTACTTCAACTAACATATATAAGATGAGCAGGTAGTTTGCAGAACAACGGGACTACCTCCAAACAGTAAGTCCAATGTCTCCGATGTTTAGTGTTACTTGTGGGGGTTCAAGAGGGGTGAAGTGCCCCTCCTAACCAGGTCAGGGTACAACAACCCAAATGAGGTTAGGAAGGTAAGGTCTGGTTAGGTCAGGACATGGCATTCCAGGAAAAGTTAGGTTTGTTTTCGTCTGCAGAACCTGTTCCCACCATTCTACACTCACCAACCTGATGGGCATTTCACTTTGTATGCCACAAACAAGTAATGTGCTCCAAGATTTTGGCAGGCCACTTTTAGCTAAATGTCATTTGGTGTGGTAGACCTATTCGCAAATGCAAACACTGAGAAAATACACACTTGGGCATTGCTCTAAAGACCTCCACACCCTATGACTTGTATGAGGTGCTGTTCCACATTCTTGTAAGCCTATACTTCTTTACAATTAACTTCCACCAGCGACTACAACAGGCTAGCCTGGAAATTCTCAAGAGGAATAAGCTACACCCTGCATTAGGTAAAACTGAACCAGACGTTAGTGCTCTTGGTGCTTTATGAAGATTCACCCAATTAAGTCCCTAACACAATAGCTCCTCATTGTATACGCCTATGCCTACAGTAGCGTAATCCTTTTTGCCCATATGGAATTAAAGTACTGTAGTTCTACCCATGATATTAAACGACCTTGGGGTATACGATTACACAACCAAACTTAGCACAGACAGCAATATTTACACACCTTTACACAAAATTACCCTCCAGCAAGGGAAGAGCTTCACAGACGGAAGTGACAAGGTTATAGGCCTAGCCTAATCTTACTGAAATGAAGTAAACATTTTCTCTTACCTGGCTACCTAGGCCTATGTCACAAGTATGGTAGTAGCCTATTGATTTTAGTTCCTGCAACAAGATGAGAAAACCCTCACTTTGCGAATCACGGACAACAGGCAGAGGGCAGGTACAACAAGTGTGGAGTGACAGATATGCGTAGGCAGTTTCGGACCGGTATTCGTCCCCCTCGTGGCCATCGACGGAACTATAGTGTTGGATGTGGATGGTTGTATTAGTTGACTATTATAACGATCAGAGATTGGCTACAATGAACTCATCGAAAAATTTGTTACAGTAAAACAAGAGGTTTGTTCATGCATGAACGCTAGATTAACACAATATATCATTCAAGACTTTATTTTACACAAAATTGCAACGACAATAGTTTTTGTATCTACTACAATAGTAGTAGTAGTAGATGATGATCTTGAGCAATATTTTTCGTGTACATGGAGATCCTTTTATATTATAATTAAATAATTGCCCGTTTCATATACAGCATAATACCAGTAAAGCAAAAATTAAATTACACCGTTTGCATGAGAGGAGTTGACAGCTTTGCAAACATGTCGAGTGATTAAAATAAAAACCTAGAAAGTTTAGGATGTCGACAGATATGTACATTTTATTGAAAATATCAAAACAAGAATTAGCAGAGAAATTACTTACAACTCGGCAATATTATTAAGAGTACCTTTCCTCGTTCGATTTCAAGGGACCTTTAAAAAATGATATCGAATAAACTGTAAACAGGAAGGACACATTTGCTTTAGTTCTGATATGTTCTCTTGAAACAAGACTGCTCTTCAACTTAACTGGGACACTAAAATGCAATCGAATCCTTTCCACTACGTGGCCGTGACCACTGAACCTTCACTTAACTCAGGGTCCCGTACTGGCATTTGTTAATACATCTCATTTGTTATTTCAATTTACGCTCCACTCTTGTTTTCTCTCTTAGCTCACGATTTGTCTCACGTTTTTTTATGGTTAGTCGTTTTCTTTCTTTGACTTTCATATTTATCTCCAGCTTAACTTCGTTAAGTTTTTATCTACTGTACCAGAGTTTAGTATAATCCCTACTTAAGTTGAAAGATTACAATGATTATCCAAACTTTTGACATGATCCGAATCTCTGGGTTTTTTATTGATAAACAAAAGGCTAAAAGGGATAGATTTTTCATCTTCTTCTTCAAATGGATAATCACGGTTTGAGTTGCAGCTCCTCCTCCGGCTTGACACCGTCGGTTGACGTCTTTGATACGAAATTTTCATCTCCTTGTATATCGGATCTGTTTGGGAAAAATTAAATCTAATTAGTTTATTTTGTTGAGAACAAATGTGTAAAAAATAAATGTCATTGGTTATTTTTGCGGTCAGCGTCAGGAAGACAGAATAAAGAATATTTCATATTATTAAGGACATGTTAGAGACCAAATACTATTTTTATTGTGAACGCTGATTGGGCGGACAAACAAATGCCCATCACTAGCCCAGACCCGTGCCCTCAATGTTTCGAAGGTTCAAGAACTCTCTCCCTTCTTTTATATTATTTCTATGATCTCAAGTGTGCTTGAATTGCAAGTAACTGCCGCTTTGAAATGAAACGCGTATTTCTTAATGAATTATGAAATATCGTAAAATAAATTTTTCTCAGCAGTGCTGTGGGAAGAAATCTGTAGTCTAACTTTTGGTCACTTACTTTCCATGAGAATGAGCCCTTGGGTTGGAGCTTTCCAGAAAAGCGATTGTGTCTGGAAGTGCCATATTGCTGGTATCCCAAAGGGCGGTAGAGGCCAACCCAGCAATGATTACCCCTCCTCCGAATACCACAGAAGGACCCCAGTGGTACTTGTACCCCTGAAATTAGAGGAATATCCAGTCTGATTTGCACAGGCTTAATGGTTTCATCAGCAAACGGAAGCCATTATTGATTAAATAAGATCATGTAGGATGCACACACAAAAAACAAACACAAGAGCATACACGTTATCTCTCTCTCTCTCTCTCTCTCTCTCTCTCTCTCTCTCTATATATATATATATATATATATATATATATATATATATATATATATATGTGTGTGTGTGTGTGTGTGTGTGTGTATATACATATATATATATATATATATATATATATATATATATATATATATATATATATATATATATATATATATATATATATATATATAAGGAATAAGTGGAGGGAGTGTTAGAATTATAGGACAACTAGCAGGACAGCGTTATTAAACTTATTTGGGAAAGTGCATAGCAAAATTTTGACTGAGAAAGTACGATAGACCGCATAAAAGAAAGCCAGATAGGGAAAGAACACTGTAGATTCACACAAAAAGGAGAGTATATATGAAATGTTTAAGGAAACACTTGTGTGGTAAAGGGAAAGGGGAATTTTTCTAGATAGTGACCCCCAAGGGTTTTAACCCGGTATGTAGGCCTATCCACCTTTGCGACGTGTTTAGTACAAGCCCATTGGGGATTACCGAAAAAACATAGACAAAAGACTGTAAATATCATAAAGATGATGACCCCTAAGAAATATTAGTTCTAGGTAACGACCCCCGAAAACCCTTGGGGGTCACTATCTAGGAAAGATCCGGGAAAGGCTGTGTGAGGCTTGCGGGCACCTACGAGAGGGTTGACAGGGATGCTCTGTGGAGGGAGTAGGTAGGCTATGTATGATGTAGTAAGTAATTTGCTGATGAAAATTAGAAGTCTTCATATGGAGGTAGTGCACGTGTCCGCAATATGTGGACAGCAGAGTAATTAATTTTTTATACCAAGAGTTTCTTTTATAGATCCGTGACAGATTAAAAATTTATACGGATGGAATGATGAAAGAAGTCATGTAATGTACAAGGGATGTGGAATGACGGAATGGGTGGCTCTCCTTTTTGTTCCATGAAAAAGTGGTCTAGTTCGCTGTCTTCAGACACTATGTCCCTGTGAAAGTGGCAGACGTCGTTATTAATCTCTGAAGGGAAGTCCTCATCACCGCCAACGTTGGCTGATGTCTGAGGATAACGCCGTGTCACTTGATGGTGAAAAGAAGCTGAAAAGACTAATTAAAGAATTTAAGTGTCCGTAACAGGAAAAAGTTCAAAGTGAATATTACCGAGTGCAAGAAGACATGAGAGTAAGGAAGACTGAATAATACTGTAAATGTTAGTTTAGATGACCTTTTTACCCTTGATTCTTGAAAAATCTCAACTGATTTTGTCTCTCTCTCTCTCTCTCTCTCTCTCTCTCTCTCTCTCTCTCTCTCTCTCTCTCTCTCTCTCTCTCTCTCTCTCTTTATGTCTGGATATTACCCTTCTTTTTCTTTGTGGCAACATGTCAGACTCTAGAAGTAAAAAATAAAAAATCTTTAGAAAACGAATTTTCGAACTAACCAGGTACTCTGTGATGAAAGGAGCCAGAGAAGAGCCTACTCTGGACATCGTGAAGGAGTAACCAATGCCGCGGGTCCTCACTTCCGTCGGAAAGAGTTCACTCCCGAACAGGTAGAGCACAGCTGAAGACATGCTGATACACAAGCGACCAAGCAAGGCTAAGGTCACCATTAACCACTTCATATCTGTAAAAATGACATATAGGTACATTGTGGTGGCAAATTGGTCTGTCCACGCATCAGTTCCAATCATCTGAAGAATCGTCAATATCATAGTTCCATAACCAAACGCCTGGCTACAAAATACCATTTCATGCGTAGACACCAGCACTGATAAGCATATAAGCACTTTTTTGTGGCATGGAGGATACAATGATCATCTTTTACAATAACGCCCTAGTACGAACTCATTCTGATTTTTTCAGTATAGCCTACCTTGGCTCCTCCAAACAGCAGACCCTTGTGAAGAAAACAGATTTGTGGCATATTCAGTGAATGCTGGATGCAGAGCCTACTTTATTATTATTTTTTTTTTACTTCTTCCTATTCCTCATTCCTGTTCCATGGCAAGTATATCAGCCCGTCTCCTCTGTCAGCGTATTAAATATTCTAGAAGCTCGGGCGTATCCCGCAGACTGAGACGAAATAAAAAGCAATATTGCTTCTTGTTTCGAAGATGTAGATAAAGGTGGAAGATAAAAAGGAAGAAGAGTAGGCGAAAGAACGTAATCCTACGGAACATTACCAGTGATAGGGAAGAAAGATGCTGTGCTGTTAACAACAGGTATAAAGCAGTTAAATAAAGGGCTAGACATGAGTGTTCAAAGAAAAATTAATCAGAACATTGCACTCGACTTTTTCATGTGTCTCAGAGAGATCAATGAGCCATCTCTAAGAAGGGAGCTGTGTTTTAGAAAGTGAGAGTTCAATGAAGTCTCGAATACTTAAGCGACAAGAAATGTTACAAGCAAAATAATGTAACGAGAAGGATTAGAGTGGATATAGGTGAAGAGTTCCATAATCAGTAAGCAATTGAACCAAATAATCCATTATTCATCCATAATTACCGAAAACGAACCAAGATTCAATATCATACCCTTTGGCGCAGCAGTAACGCACAAGAGGACGAGTCCCGTCGACACGAGGCTGGCAATGAGAGGAATTTTCCGGCCGAACCTGGACAGAATTGGATAGATCAGAATTCGACACGGTAGTTCCATCACTCCCATGAGAGCCAAGTAAGAAAAGATGTGTATGTTGAAATTGCCTCCACTGTACGACATCCCGTAATACGTCATATCAATGAAGAAGAAGTTCAGATGCATCACCAAGCTTATGAGGCGTAACCGAGGGGTTCTGCAAAAGAAAATTACTTTGACCATATGAACAATATGGAGGCTAATCATAGATGTTAAAATGCCTACGGATATTATTTTGATGGGCAGAAATGCGAAGGAAATAACACTGGTTTATTTGAAAAAAAAGGAGAGGTCATTTGTTTAAGTGATCAAACTTTTTTATTTACGATAGTTAGTCAAGTTCCATTTTGCTCTGTTCTTTTATTTAGCATAACAGGCAGATGCAGAAAGGAGAGAAATTTTTCTCTACGTTGGGCTTCCGCTGTCCCTGCCTCCCTATGTAGTCAAATCCCACTCTTCTCCTTCCCCTTTCTTTTCCTTATATCCCCTGAGCCAGGGTTGGACGAGTGCCTCTGCACTGAAGAGGAATCATGTGACATTTGAATATGTGTAACTCACCTGTACAATATAAAGAGGTCCGAGACTTTTCTCTTCAGGAGCGTCGGCCACGGCTCTCTTGTCTCTTCTAGCTTGACCTTCGGTGCCTAAAGTGACAACAAAAGAAACAAGATTTAATGGTACATCGAGTCAATTACATATTAAGAATCAATCGTGCTGCACCAAGTAAAACGGAATCTTCGTTTTCATTGTCTTGAACCCTCTAAGCTACAGATAACTGTCCTTTACTAATGTTCCTTAATGTATCTGGTTTCCATACATTTTATTAGCCTACTTCATGTTTTTTTTTTAATAGGGCTCCTTCTAAATTTCAAAATCCTTTCGTCTCTTATGAAATCCTTCAGAATTGGAGACGAGTTGATTTCTCACCAGGAAGAAGAAAACACTAATATACCAAACGATAAGGAAATTCGCAACCACTTTAGAGTGGTTGTTAAAGATTAAGCCAGCTATATGTCAGCACGGGCTCTTGCTGCTAAAGCAACTGGTAAAAACAATTCTGCAAATCACCAACGATCCTCAAAAAACTTGTACAGAAATCTTTCTATTTCTATTCTCTATTCAAATTCTGAGTCTTGATTCCAAGGGTTTCAGATAAAAACGCTGTGAAAAAAGTGCTAGAAATCAAAAAGTGGTTGAACATTTCAATTTACTATTAGTTTTATTTACATTTAGTTCTAGGTACATATTATATATATATATATATATATATATATATATATATATATATATATATATATATATATATATATATATATATATATATATATATATATATATATTTTAATAGCCACAATGACCTCTTAACTTCTCGATTTCCTCTTGAGATGTTAACAGGTCATTAAGGCTATCACAAATACGTGAATATCTTGCTTCCAATTTACAGCCGGAAGAAATGGTGGGCAGTAGGCCAGAATTGACTCATGGACCTAGTACACAAGAGTCGAGTTCCACACCACTCACCCCACTGCACCTGCTTTCGCTGATTGCTCTTACCATATCTTATAAATAATAAGAGATTTTCGACACCCGAAATGTGTAAAAAGAAGGACAAGAAAGGGAAGTGGAATACAATATCGCGTTCTTCCTCAGACGAGGCTGAGCATTTCAGTTACTCCTGATACACAATGAGTTGCGCAGCGGGTATTCAGGTAGCAGTCAGTAACTCAGTAAATATTGTCTAGCTCAGTGATTCTTAAACTGGGGGGCGCCCAGAAGCTTGCAGTGGGGGAGGGCCAAGCAGGGTTGCCAGATGGTGCCTATTTTTTTTTCTTTTTTTGATTCTGTTTTCTGATTATTATCTCAAAACATGCCAAAAATTGAAAATTTAAATCAATTTTCATTTCAAGTATTATTTATGAATTGAAATATAGAACAGTGCATACTTATAAAAAACTTAACACCAATAAACAAAAATCTATCATTCATCCATATATTCATATAAGCAAATAGGCAACATATTGTTTACAGTTTATAGTTGGCAAAAATTTCAGGGATGGGGGCCTGTGGATCTATACATAATGCAGAGGGGGCGCAAGGCAAAAAAGTTTAAGAACCACTGGTCTAGCTGAAGTGTGAAAAGACTGAAAGACCACTGGTACGGAAGAGGATTCCATTACTAGACAGAGGAAAGATCTGTGATGCGCGCATGAGGCGTGCATTGCTTTATTATGCGGTAGAGGCGCTGGCAGTGATAAAGAAAACGGAGAAGATTTTGAAGAAGTTTAGCAACTGAGTGTTGAGATTCGTGGTCGGAGTGAGGTAGGGAAACAGTATTACAAATGAGGAACTTGCTGAGATGTGGTACACAGTGATTGTGAACTGAACTGAGATCTTATAGATTGGGATGGTTTGAACAAGTACGGGAAAAAGAAGAGGAGCACTTAGAAAATTAGTGGATATATAAACAGCAGAACGAAGATCAGCAGGAAGGCCTAAAAATCATGAGAACAGGAAATGGAAGAAGATCTGGGTCAAATCGGAGTCAGGCAGAAAAGAGCACAGGACAGAGAAGAATCAGACGTAAAAACATTAATGGTGATGATAATGGCTGAACAATGCAAGAGAAGTCCAGTCAGATCCGTTGGCATCCTTACCGATACCGTCGTGGCCTTGATGGCAAGGATGACCTCCTCATCGCTCGGGAAGGAACTTTTGTTCCACCTGGCGGCTCTCTTAAGGACCTGCAAAGCTTCCTTGTACCGACCTCTAACTGCTAGCCAATGCGGTGATTCGTCCAGGAACCTAAAGTAGATAATGCAAAGAGCTTGTAAGAAATATTTTAATTACTGGATATTTAACATTTTTATAAAATTTAAGAAAATGTTTTAATCCAACACGATTTCCACCTTTGCCCTGTGTTACATGTCAACTTCCACAGTTTCTTTTTACAAGGTGGCATGATTTCGCGTTGATTAAAATGGAAAACATTTCTAGAACAAATTTATGTATATTGGGCATGATATATATATATATATATATATATATATATATATATATATATATATATATATATATATATATATATATATATATATATATATATATATATATCTAGCACTTTAATATATCTTACCCAAAGACTAACCACATATATCTAAATGTCTCTATGGAAATAGATACTTATATTTGACATGTAGTACGCACTTATCTTCTACATAACCTTGACAGTTTCTGTCACCAAGTATCCATAATATTTCATCGACGTTTTTGTTTACATCTGCGCTGCTCCCTGTTCAGGGGTCCATCTACCCCTGTTAGGAAAAAGGTTCACTCTGAATGCATTCAAAATTCTTTACGAACATATCTGTGTATAAAGTACTTAATCTCATCTTACCATAGGCCAGGTATTAAGAGAAGGCTGGGAAGAGAGGCAGCTGTTATCATCCACCTCCAATCTCTTATCATATATGCGATGCCACTAAATACAATCACGTTTAGTGTCCAGGGAAGGTACAGAAGGATTCCGGCTGTCGGTCTGATCTCAGGAGTGCAGGATTCCATTCCTGTTAGATGAAAGACATGGACGTAATTTAATGAACAGTCTAGACTTTTTCTGTGAGTATTAAATAAATTAGCAGGATGCGATGCAGCGTCTGTTTGTTTTTGTTTTCTTTATTACGGCAATAGGTAGTGTTTCGCAAATAAACTTACGCAGTACTCCAAAGGGAACTGGAATATCTTATTCTCTCTTAAAAATACAAAATCTATGCTTTGTCTGCGATTAATGAAGTCAGTCAAATAGATTTTGGTTCAACTGACTTAGTCCTTAAAAGGACGATGGAATATTTAATTCGCCCCTTTATGGCACATATGTTTTTGCTGTGATCATAGAATGACCATTCACTAAAACCCTTCCTCCTCTAACCCCACGATTTCATTTACTTTATCAATCAATATTCCCAATATTTACGTTACAAGTGATTCCTCAAAAACTTCTCTTTCCTCAAGAATATATGTGAACTTTTAAAATATTACAACTACATCGTTACAAATCGTTTTCTCACTTATGCCACTGTTACCAGCTATACCATCTCTTTCCTTGATCACCTTTACATTAAAATCATCTAACAATATCATCCTTCTTTCCACTACAAACTTACCTATATAAAGATTCAGACAATCCCTGAAACTCTCTGTCAACTGTTATGTTTCCGTTCAGACCATGGACACTCACTGTCACTACTAAATCCCAGATATTCTGTTGTACCAAAAATTTCTCAGGATCACTACATTTGTTCCCTTGTACTCTCGGTGGTGGTCGGTTTTCATTAAGGTGGCTTTATACCAGTGCGGGCCCCTGCCTAAAGGTAGGTGTGTTGGGGTGGCAAAGGTAATGAAAGGCCAGATGTGGACTCGGCCTTGACACCACACGGGATATAACCTCCTTACCATTTTCCTTCTGTCCTTTACTTTCGTTCAGTTTCAGCTTCACTGAAAGGTACAACATCCACCTCACTCTCATAAAATAGATCCAGTTTCATAGAAATCGGATCTTTCCTAGACAGTGACCCCCAGCAAAGTTCGGGGGTCGTTATCTAGGACTATTATTTCTTTGGGGTCATTATCTTTGATATTTACAGTCTTTTGTTTATGTTTTACGGTCATCCCCAGCGGGCTTGTACTAAACACGTCGCAAAGGTGGATATATACCGAAATAAAACCCCTGGAGGTCACTGTCTAAGAAAGATCATACAAATCTTTTCATTTGTCCCACACCCATATCCAATACATTCAAGACTCTAAATCAAAATATCTCATTTTTCATATTTTCCATTAATGATTCAAGCTAAGGGATCTTTAAATCCCAGGTACCGACCAAGCCACTTGATGACTTTCACACCACGCAGAACAGCTGGCATACTGTCAGTAGGAAGATAAGTGGCCAATTACGGGTGTATTTCTGCCCCGGAAGGATCCATACCCACTTACTAGGAGCTTTCCTGCATTAGTGGGAGTAATAACAATAGTAATGGAATCAATTACCTAAAATGTAAGAGATTTTGACTACCGGAACATGCAAGATTCCAATGAGAAAGCGGCAGGTCAGCACAGCGGGAATATTAGGCAACCATCCAGATATCAGACTGAGAATGATGAAAGCTGCTGTACCCAAGTTAAACATTGTCTTCCTCCCGAACCTAGAAGTATAGTTAACAATGATATCACATGAGTATGCCATTGTCTGAATCCAAACTAGTTAATCTTTACAATAAAAGGCACCAGTTTTAACCAAGTCAGAAAACCTATTTTGGCTACTGGCGCCTGGCCTTGCTCCTCTGCCGTGGCCGAAACCAACATTCAATTTTCTTTCGGAATCTTTGTTGTTTCTTAAAAGGCTTCCCAGTCAAAGTTGCTAAATACATCCAAATATACTGTATCTATTATCTAGAGAACATTATAATATTACGTTTAGAAGACTCGTTCATTTTTTTCAGAAGCGAGTGGACGGGAGAACCAGATGCCCGTACTTAGACCAAGCACGAAAACAAGACAACATATTATAGGAGGAGGAAACGGAATAAAAAAAAGATTAAATCTAAGTATCTCTGGATGAGATTAGCTGACCTGTCAAATATACGGTATATTGACTGACCTGTCTGCTAAGTAGCCAATTGTTGGGGAAGCCACCAACACGCCAATCATGTACAAGCTCATGTAAAGGGCGCGGTAATGCTCCCTGTCGCAGACGAGAACTTGCTGTAAGGCAAAAGATATTCATAATATTTCACTATCACAAATATAGAAATGTATCCTGGCTTTCGCTTCGTTAAAGAAATAATAAGTAAAGAAACAGCCATTTCCGTTCTGTGGCTCAAGGATATGAGTTAACTTTCACTAACAAAATATAACGCTATTATATCAAAAGTTCATCATACGTTCAGATAATGTTTGTGCATAACAAGTACTGTATCAAGAAATGCCGTAAATAAAACACATCTGTGCGTATGCTACGGCCTAATAAGTAACTCTTTTATTAATTTATGCATGATATGCTCAGTGGAAATTAGGAAGAGAGTGGCGTTATAAAGAAAGTCTCAGTTACACGATTCCTTAGAGTGAATTAATAAGGTTCATAAAAACAAAATTGCATCTTGTGAAGATAAAAGGAATCGGTAGAGGAGGAGGAGGAGGAGGAGGAGGAAGTGATGATGTGTGAAATGGTAGCGAGTCGGTGTTCAAGATAATTCGATGGCGCAGACAAACAAGTAAAAAATGCACTGAAGTTTCTTCGGCGCAATCGAGTTTTCTGTACAGCGTATAATGCTGTATGAAACTCTCATCCACGGCCCATGAAAATCTCAGCCGCGGCCCATGAAACTTTCAGCCACGGACCGGTGGTGGCCTGTGTTGTTGGCACCTATAGCGGTGCCATACACACGAACATGGCTAATTTTAACCTTATATAAAACACAAACTACTGAGGCAAGAGGACTGCAATTTGCTATGTTTGATGACTGGAGGGTGGATGATCAACACACCAATTTGCAGCCCTCTAGCCTCAGTAGTTTTTAGGATCTGAGGGCGGACAGAAAAAGTGCGGACGGACAGACAAAGCCATCTCAATAGTTTTCTATAACAGAAAACTAAAAAGGGCGCGGATGGAAACGAGGAGGCTGCAGTACCACTTCCGTGTGCTACCACCTCGCTCTACCCAATTCACGTGGTACAAGATGAAACAGCCATAACAAGATGAAATAAGAATTTGGACCACTACCGTCCTACTTTACGTGTTACCATTTAAGCGACGCCATTTAGGTTAATTTTGTCAAGCTTACCAAGAGCCCGTCATTACCATTTTATTTTACTTCGTGTTTAAATGATTCTCTACCTTATGCTGTACGCTTTGGTTTACCCTCGCAATCCTTTTTGTATAAATTATAAATGGGTAATAGACAACCTGATAAGGTGATTGCATAGAAGAGGGAGAGAGAGAGAGAGAGATCGAATGGGAGAGCTGAAGGAGTTTCTACCAGGGAGACTACTGACCCCGATGTTATAACAGGAAATACTAGGAACAAACAAAAAAATGCAATATTTTTTTCATTACGAAAATCCAAAAACACTTCAACGCACGTACGTATATATATACATATATAAATACATATATGTATATATGTATACATATACATATGTGTATATATATATATATATATATATATATATATATATATATATATATATATATATATATATATATATATATATATATATATACTAGCTGACCAACCCAGCAATGCCTAGAAAAACTCTGAGTAACAACCTACAGGAAGGCCCGTTAAAACTCTGAATAACGGTCTATGAGTAGTGGGGAAGAGGGAGAAGACAGAGGAGGAGGGAGAATGGGGAAGGGGGAGGAGAAAGGTTGGGGAAGTGGAAGGGGAAGGTGGAGGGGGAGGGGAGGAGGATGGGAGGGTGAATGGAAGGGGGAGGGAAGGGGGAGGGGCAAGGGAGAAAGAAGGGTTGGGGAGGGGAGAGGGAGGGAATATGAAGGCCAGAGGGGATGGGGAGGGAAGGGTGAGGGGAAGATAAAGGGGGAGAGGGCAATTTCAAGGAATTTCTTTCAAGATGAAATGCATTAGTGCCCAGCATCACATTTAAAGTTGACTGGGGAACAGACAACAAAATTCCTTCTCTTGATGCTTTAATTAGACACGACAGAATTTAAATTTATCACATACAGAAAACCAGCATTTTCACTTCCATACATTCACCATTTCTATAAAGTTTGGCGTAGCCAGTAATTTATTCTTAAGAGCCTTACGGATTAGCTCCCCAGATTTCCTGGAAAAGGAAATTGAACTAATCCATAAACAGCTGTCATCTTTAAAGTACCGTGACCATATAATTGAGAAAGCATTCCAGCTAACATAACCTTCTACCGTCCCCCTCAAAACAAGACTAGAGAGAGACACCCAACAATAAAACAAAAATCCCATGCCTGGACAGGATTAAGACGTTGACACAGACACTTGGAAACTGACCCTTTTGCTTTTACCTACCCAGATACCTTAGTCAAATCCCTGATTAACATCCAATAAAAGCCAGTCCCTAAAGACGCAGGAGTAGACGAAATCCCTTGCCTCGACTTTGACCAATCCTACATCGGTTTTACAGGTAAATCACTCCCCCAGAGATTAATACAACACAAACGTTCAGTTAGGTATGGCCAACAGAGTTCAGCTATTTTTAACCATATAAATAACCATAATCACAGAATAAACTGGAATTTGTCACGTACAACCTATAGCAGCAATTGTCGGTCCAAAAGCCAGATGGTAGAATCCGCATTGATTAAACAAAGAAAGATGATGAACCTCACAAAAGGCGCTTGGGACTCAGATATTATAGATAAAATCTTCCCTCAACTAGCGATTAAGAAGATTATTAAGATATCGTCAACTGGAGTGACGTAAAAGCTGACCTCTGGGTCTCTTGGTAAAAGTACCGCTTTTCTGGAATTCTTTTCTCATTCATTACCTGCCTGAAGAGAGAGACAGTTGTTCTCTGAAATATAGCATTAACTCTCTACATTTTGGCGTTTCTATGGGCTCCTTTTATTAGATATACAATCGACCCCCGGGATTCACAGGGGATGCGTGCCACTAACCCCGCAAATAGCTCAAATCTGCGAACACTTAAAACCCCTCTAAAAACGTTTATAACTGCCTATTTTCAGAGTTCAAAACACCAAAAAAACTCCAAAAATGCTTATACCTGAATATTTTAATAGTTTTATCACAAAAAGTGCATTTAGTCACGAAAATTATATGAAAATACCATAATTTGTGAATATTTCTCTATGAAAAATACGACGAATAGACAAATTTTCTGCGAATGTGTATATATGTTCCATAGAGAAATCCATGAATAGGTGAAGTTGTGAATCCAGAACCACAAATAGGCAGGGATATATATATATATATATATATATATATATATATATATATATATATATATATATATATATATATATATATATATATATATATATTATATATATATATATCCCTGCCTATTTATGGTTCTGGATTCGTGGCTTCACCTTTTGCGGTTCATATTTGCCATAGTAGGCGGGGATACATACATACATATATATATATATATATATATATATATATATATATATATATATATATATATATATATATATATATATATATATATATATATATATATATATATATATATATATATATATATATATATATATATATATATATATATATATATATATATATATGTTATATGTAATATATATAATATATATATACTGTATATATATGGTACCGCCAGTCTGAGCCATCTCATCAATATTAAAAGAACATGAAACTCTCTACCTGTTAATTATAATCCTTTTTTCTATCTGAGCCCTGATCTTACCTCAGAAGTTAGCGTCCTTGTGAAAGTGCTGTTGTCGAAGTCCCACTCAGTACAAGCAACCTCCTCGTACGAATCTTCTTCGGTTCTAACGTAGTAAGTGCAGGGGCTGGAGGACAAAGTTAATTGTTTTTTAGAGGATTGAACGAAAACATTACAACAATTTATTAGCGTCTTTAAAAAGTTGAAATATACTGCTGTCTGGTTATTTTGCTTCTAAATCTACATTCAGCTAATGTGATCAGGTTTACAAACAGTTACAATTTTTTTTAGCTTCCGAACCCTTAAGCTCTCTTTTATATGACTAAATGCAAGGTCCTTTTCTTTGGACCTTGACTAAATGTAAGCACGCACACGCACACACACACACATATTGGATTAGGAAAGCGCTACCGAAATTCGTTACAGGAGTCGACTTGTTTCTTTAACTAGAAAACAGTGCTTTACAGAAAAACAACTGATTATCAAACCTATGAAGTAGTAAAAAGACCAAGGGCTCTAGTTCGCATAAGGCCAGGTTAATAGGCTATAACAATATAAAACAATCCATGAAGATGGAGAAACTAATGGAAGAACACGATTCACACCCTTGTTGATTGGGGGTTTCTTAACGACTTAGAAATCTTCGTGAAAGTCCATTACATACTGTTATTAAATAAACCTCTACATTTAAACCTAAGCCCACCTATCAGTTTTCCGCTTTCTTAAGTTTTTTTTTTATTTATTTACATTTTAAACAAAGCTTTCACAAAATAAATTACGGTAAACGTTGTGTTTGCCTTCCAGATCCTATACGTGACTCGCAATGAAAGGTGACTGGCACATAAATGCCTCAAGAGTAATATAACACTGCTTCATGAGGACATGCGCATTCCCTGACTGACTTGTTTTTATTTTACTCACTATCGACTTGAAACACTGCGTTATATTATTCTAGTATTCATTCCGTAATAATGGTGTAATATGTCATGAAGTTTCTCTATGTGACATGATTTACTTCAACAGAAGTAGGAAGGAGCGTTTCTAATATAAAAGTTACTTCGAAGAGTTACATGATGAAACGTTTCTTTTATACGGCTTAATACGAGGCCACATTATATGTTTTGCATATCTCTGCGGGCCACAGAGAAAAAAAAATAAGAAGCGTCATTGTCATGCATCTAATTATTTTAAACTAAAGTAAAACAAATGGGAGATATTTAAAACAAAGCTTACTGGCATTAATGGAGGTATACCAAAAATATACCTGCCTTTATTGTTAAGAGATGTTTCATCACATTTAGGATGAAATGGGCCATTTGTTTATGTTCGTGTTGAAATGGACACGCAGGGGTCGCCGAACTATGGCCCGGGGGCCACATCCGACCCTATTTCAACGCGAACACGATAAACACATGGCTACTCAATGGCTCATTCCATCCTAAATATGATGAAACATCGCTCTCAAACTATAACATAAAAAGAACGTGTTGACTCACGTATCAGTTGAATTATTGTCGACAGCTCTAAGGTCGTCTTGACTAGATCGACACGTGTAGGGTTGTCTAGGTACCACGAAAACTCCGGCCATGGCGTGAGCAACGGGTAAGGCCGATGCTGGAAGAAAGAGAAAAGGTGATGCAAATTACCATATATCTGGAATGGGCGGGGAATACTTTACCAATGTTATTGTTAATAGGAGTAAAAAACCATCAAGTGAAATTTTTGTTTGTTTTCTTTCTTTCTGATAGATACCTAGTTTTACTGATGAACAATCTACATAACACTACTCTTAGCTAACGATAGTTCCTGTATATAACTAGAACAGAAACAAAATTCCACCTGATGCATCTTTTTCTCCCGTTTTAAACTGGAAAGTGAATTTCGTCGACTTATTATTATTATTATCATTATTATTATTATTATTATTATTATTATTATTATTATTATTATCATTGAACAAGAAAAAAATTAGGACTAAGCAAGAATTGAAGTAAGAGAACACAAGAACGAACGAAAAGCAAAAGGCAGAAAGCAATGCAGCTGGAGCAAAGTTGACATTTCAAAGAACCTTGATAGTCCTGGAGCCTGGTAGGTCCCGTATGCACTAAGATGTACCCTAAATTTGACTTCAGATCTTGTTTAAGGGTGGTTTGGACATAACAAAAAAAAAACTTGGTCACATGTTCCACAACTGGCCTGTTTTCCGCCGTTTTGAAATCCAAGATGGCCACCTGACAAAAATTATAAAAGTCAATAAATGACCAGAATATACTCAATATGCATATTATTTCAAAGGTCTTCAATAGGAGAATACATAATAGGATGGTTTGACATGAATTTTCATCAGATAAGGGTATAAACAAAAAAATTAAGATTAAAAGAAATTTATTCATACATAATTGTTTGTCTCCCAATACTGTGCCGTAGTAAAATTAAGCAAATAAATCATGCACCTGTGTAACGAACTATTAATTGTTTGAAAAAAAAATCACACTCTCAAACCTTCATTTCACATTCCACAATTAAATCATCTTCACTGTCTTTAGAATCATGATGACTCTTTCTTATAGTATTATGTGGATTGCTACACTGCCCACTTACATCACACTTACAGAATTCACAGCAATTAATGTCTGCTACACGGCAAGGACATACATTTGACCTAAAGCATTTATTACAGGTGCATGGAAATGGAAAATCGGGGGGTTGATTAGGTTCAGAAACAAAAAGTGGTTCCAGGAAGTCATCTTTTAAAATGTAACCATAATCTAGCGGAATCAGTACATCTGTGATAGCTTTTGTGGCATTTGTCCAGTGATAACATTGTAAAAATGCTCGCTTAATATGAAACTGTATGCTATTTGAAGTTGGAACAAGTCTTCCAAAATTGTTTTTTATGCTTTTATGATGGTACAGGAAATATCGCAGCTCATTGAATGTCTCTATGTTGACTCCACCAATGGCTCGGGTAAGAAACTGCTCTGCTTTGATTTCCATATCATGAGGAAGTTATTTGTTTTTTCCAAAATCCTTGATTAACTCTATTCCACCTTGCTCTGCTGGCTTGAATACAGTAAGTTTCGTTGAAACCTTGCTGGTCGTGTCACAACCACTAACCACTAAGTGCATGAATAGCTGGAAGTACAGAAACTAGTGCTCTTGACATTGTCAGTACTAAATCACGGACTGTCAATGCCCTTTTGGTGTTGGCTTGTCCACAAAGGACCCATAGCTCTTCTAGACCACTGAATTTCCAAGTTTCACTGAAGTGGTACAATAGACATACTAAAACATCTGTATCTGGTAAAGCCACTATGACTTTCTTAAATAATTCTGTGCAAGTGGCATGGTTGATATGTAACAACATTCTATCATCAGCCTCTTTGCGTTGACAATGACGTGTCGGTACATCCACAACAGTTTGAGAGCTGATTCTCAGGCACTTATACAAGTCATCTTCATGAGAACCTCAAAGGTATATAGGCCTAGACATAATTTCTGTACCTTGAGCCACTTCCTCAATTAACCGCTTGATGAAAAATTCTTGCAGCCTTACCTTGTCTTTGATTGATGACCAGAACCTTTCCATATCTACTGGAAGTGGAGTGTCACTGAGGTTGATAGATACCTCTATTGGATCAACTTTTCTTCTCCTCATTCTTTTACAGTCTTTTATACTACCTAGGTCATAAATATCAAGACAACATCAATTCGTTTGCAAGTGGCTGACATGCAAGAAAATATTTTCCACATGTGAGCTGCCATATCACCAAATGTTTTCAGCTTCAACTGTCACTGATAATTTTCTAGCATATATATGCCATGAAATCAATGACAATAGCTGTAGGATGAGTAGTGTCTGAGAAAGGTACTTTCTGTGGAGCTGCTTCTTTAAGCCTTTTTTCAATGACATGGTAAGGCTGCAAGAATTTTTCATCAAGTGGTTAATTGAGAAAGTGACTCAAGGTACAGAAAGTATGTCCATACCTATATACCTTTGAGGTTCTTGTATAAGTGCCTGAGAATCAGCTCTCAAACTGTTGTGGATGTACCGACACTTCATTGTCAACACAAAGAGGCTGATGATAGAATGTTGTTACATATCAACCATGCCACTTGCACAGAATTATTTAAGAGAGTCATAGTGGCTTCACCAGATACAGATGTTTTAGTATGTCTACTGTACCACTTCAGTGAAACTTGGAAATTCAGTGGTCTAGAAGGGCTATGGGTCCTTTGTGGACAAGCCAACACCAAAAGGCCATTGCCAGTCCGTGATTTAGTACTGACAATGTCAAGAGCACTAGTTTCTGTACTTCCAGCTGTCCATGCACTTAGTGGTTGTGACACGACCAGCAAGGTTTCAGCGAAACTTACTGTATTCAAGGCAACAGAGCAAGGTGGAATAGAGTTAATCAAGGATTTTGGAAAAAATAAAGAACTTTCTCATGATATGGAAATCAAAGCAGAGCAGTTTCTTGCCCGAGGCATTGGTGGAGTCAACAGAGATATATTCAGTGAGCTGCGATATTTCCTGTACCATTATAAAAGTATTAAAAACAATTCTGAAAGACTTGTTCCAACTTCAAATAGCATACAGCTTTATATTAAGCGAGCTTTTTTGCAATGTTATCACTCGACAAATGCCACAAAAGTACCATAGATATACTGAATCCACTAGATTATGGTTACATTTTGAAAGATGACTTCCTGATACCACTTTTTGTTTCTGAACCTAATCAACTCCCCGATTTTCCATTTCCACGCACCTGAAAAAAAATGCTTTAGGTCAAATGTATGTCCTTGCCGTGTAGCAGACATTAATTGCTGCGAATTCTGTAAGTGTGATGTAAGTGGGCAGCGTAGCAATCCACATAACACTATAAGAAAGAGTCATAATGATTCCAAAGACAGTGAAGATGATTTAATGGTGGAATGTGAAATGAAGGTTTGAGAGTGTGATTTTTTTTTCCAAACAATTAATAGTTCGTTACACAGGTGTCTGATTTATTTGCTTAATTTTACTACGGCACAGTATTGGGAGACATAGATAAACAATTATGTATGAATAAATTTCTTTTAATTTTAACTTTTTTTTATTTATACCCTTATCTGATGAAAATTCATGTCAAACCATCCTATTATGTATTCTCCTATTCAAGACCTTTGAAATAATATGCATATTGAGTATATTCTGGTCATTTATTGACTTTTATAATTTTTGTCAGGTGGCCATCTTGGATTTCAAAACGGCGGAAAACAGGCCAGTTGTGGAACATGTGACCAAGTTTTCTGTTATGTCCAAACCACCCTTAAACAAAATCTGAAGTCAAATTTAGGGTACATCTTAATGCATACGGGTCCCTACCAGGCTCCTTGACTATGAGCGCCGTCTTAAGCGTGCCGCAAGGGGCGCAGTGTTTGCACACCCCGTAAGAAGGCTGGCACTTCTACTGAATCTTAAAACTGTGGTTCCTTTTATCTCAAGAATTATGTAAATTGTAAAACGTAGGATACACAGAAATGTGAAGAGAATTCCAAAGTTTAGTAGTAGAAGAGAGAGAAACAATCAAGGAACCAAGGAACAAAATGTGAGAAGAGGTTGCTGGGCGAGTAATATAAAAAGTTCCTATATAATAAAAGAGACAGAGATGATTTACTGATACATGTAAACTGGCGTCGCGACGACTAAATTATGACAGAGATAAAGTTGTCGCTGCCCTTGATTCAAATCTATCGGGGAGGGGAAGCAAAGATTAAGCCCCCCTAAATGCGTGAACACCAAACCAGGACAGAGACGAATTAGTCCAACGTAAAGCTTTTATAACCGGGATAAAAAAAAAAAAAGTAAAAACTTTCCATTCGTCAACAAAACACACAATTCTTTAGGAGCAGATTTGGCCATATGAACTACGTGATCCCTCCATGATCACTTTGGAGCAAAACGAAAAGCCTGAATGTTGACAGGAGTCTGACATTTAATTGCAATTTCAAAAAAAAAAAAAAAAATCGAAAACGGGGGAAAGACATAGCAATAGGCAGTAACCTCCTCAGGATATAGGATTTAGGCCAAGCGCTGGGACCTATGAGGTCATTCAGCACTGAAATGGAAAGTGAGAGTAGAAAGGTTTGAAAGGTGTAACAGGAGGAAAACCTCGCAGTTGCACAATGAAACAATTTTTATGAGAGGGTGGAAAGTGAGATGGAAGAAAGAGAATATGAACGGAGGAACAGTAAAAAGGAGTGGAAGGTGTTGCAGCTAGGGGCCGAAGGGACGCTGCGAAGAATCTTAAGCAATGCCTACGGTGCACTGCGTGAGGTGCACTGACAGCACTCACTCCCATTGGGGGTGTGGGGGCGGGAGACAGAGAAGTAGGCAGTAAACCTCCTTAGTGGCACTGATCTTGACGAGGTTAATGGGTTATCTCAATATCTTCAGAAGATCAGAGTTCATAGATGAAGAAAGGAAAATTCAAGATTGACTTAGAAAAACAAAAGAGGGTCGGAAATAAAAGGGATGCAAAAATATTAAGTGTTGGTCATCTGCAAAAGGTTTATTGACGACCAAAGCTTAACAACAGGTAATGTTATTTGACAAAAAAGAAAATCTTGTATAACAAAAAAAAAAAAAAATGTTTTAAGGACGCACCAATAAAGTCGTACTTATAGAAAAAAAAAGTCAGTCTATGTTTACAAAGCATATCATTTTCACAAACCACTCATAATAGGCCTTATTATAAATTCAACTGTGAGTTTCCTGAACAAAACCGCTAGGAACTGGAACATGAAAATTAATTATTCATCTACTGATACCTGTTCCATGCACCTGACAATGATCTTTTAGATTAAGTGACATGACACGCTATAAAAGGCCAGTCGGTTCACTGTTGCACAACCAGTCTTCCAGCTAATTATTTACAGAAAATGACACCATTAAAAGGTATCTGTGAGTCGAAAGGAGACCATACCCACTCCCGTAGTGAGGGTTTGAAGGATATTCCATTTCCCAGTGCCAATCCTTGAAAGTAGGACGTCCACTTGGTTGACAGCCATTTCAAGTACTAAAGAGCAAAAGGCGCCGGGGTAGCCACAAGTGATCGCATTACCCTCATCGAAACCACATCATGAACAATTACATAATGGCTGGAGGCCATTTGGTGACCAAGAGACTCTGTCTACCTCAAGTACCTGGGACATTATACCTCAAGTATCTGGGACATTATATCTCAAGTATCTGGGACATTATGCTGAATGTCAAATCAATAATGAGCGAAGATAATTCAGGAGATAGACCGTGTCCCCGTGAGACAGCATTTGATTTGAAGCCTCTAAAAGAATTTCATGAAAATATATATAAAGATCTTGAAGCCCTAACCGTGGCATATACATTACTCTATTATGTCATAATACAATGTTAAAGTTATTCAAGAAAAATATGTTGAGAAAACAACGCAAGTTTTTATACATCATAATTAAATGAAAAAATGCAAGGTTTCTAGGATAATTGTTATTACTAAAATGGAGAACAAGCACATAAGACAAGCCTAAAAAGTAACCGAGGGCACAACAAACTTCATGGGAATAGATGGCCTTAAGAAACCAATAAGAATAAAAAAAACATCAAGGTAATCTAACAATAACAAATATTTTTTTTTAAGAACGTAATGAAATCAACACAAACCGAGGCGATGATGCACGGCGTTTTAAAGTAGCAGTAAAGCTATTCTTACACTGACGTTTGCCAGCTTTAAACATCGTTCCATTTCTAAAAATATTATAGCCTCTCTTCTACTGTACTTCCCAGAATTAACACGCAGAAAGCCTGTTCCTTAGTTTTATAGCTGAGGGGAATGAAAAGCCTACGGCACTGGGCAACGTGGCGACAAGGCACCTAAGCAGAGTGTGGCTGCTATTGCTCTGTGAAACGAGTAACATGCACTAGCGCAAGCCACATCCTTATAAGGATGACATAGTTTCCTAGGCAAAGCTTTCCTTACCTCGTTTGGAATGGAATGGAATGGAATCTAGACCTTATGCCAAACGCTGGGACCTGTGAGGTCATTCAGCGCTGAAAGGAAAATTGAGAGGTTTGAAAAGAAAACCTCAAAGCAGTTGCACTATGAAACATTGTTAGGAGAGAGTGGATAGCACGATGGATGAAAGAGAGTATGAATGGGCTACCTCGTTTCGGTTGTTCAGTGACGTCATGATTAACCAGGCACAAGGGTTGGAAAGTGGTCCATAGTAGGCCTCGCGCTCGCTTCAGCACCTTAATCTAAACCAGCCGTAGGGGTAGGCTATATTTCTTAACGTTGCTTGTAGCACCCATGTTTTCTTCTTTTGGGTCCAATGATACATAATGAACAAACATGTTTCATTGCTTGTTTTGCCAGGAGGAAAACTGAAATATTTCGCTTTCTAGAATATAATATCATGTATATTGTGAAAAAATGTAATTAGAAACTATGTTCCATTTTCTATCTATAACATCTGTCCCATTGTTCTAAACGAAAAATAGCTTGAAATTCTGGTTCATTTCCACGGTTATGGCATTTTTATCCTGTTTTACGACAAGAAATTAAATTATAATTTCTATATAATTTCCTTTCTTCTGAAGGGAAATTGAAACATTTCTGCTTTATCTCCTAGACCAACAATACGTGTTGTTTGATCTTCTGAGTATGAAACGCACACTGTTTTCTTTTTTAGCTGATTGTTCTTCCTAGTAATAAGTGCTTGAAATTGGCTAAAAAAAAAATCAGTAGGAAAATGCTAAATATTCTCATTCAGATGTAGACCGTCAAAGACTATTCATTTCTCAAAATGACGCGAGATGTGGCGTCCCACAACAAAATAAAATAATTTCGATTATTTCAAGAAAATGGCGAACTAGTCGTAAAGCATTTGTGAATATCCTTACACTGTACATCACACATACCAATTTAACCTTTCTGTAATAAGTAATAAAACTACCGATTCAAAAGTTACGTAAGTATTGCATTATATACAGCAATTAAATTTACTGTACGCATAAGATTGCTTTTAGAAATTTCTCTTTTGACGCAGCTCTTGTCCTATGGGCTCTTTTCTACTTTTTTTTTTTTTTTGCGCTACTGGTGACGGATGCCGTACTTGTATCGTTCATTTATTTTAAGAAATCATGTTAACAACTAAAGCCTATTTTTAATTTTTTCTAGCTGACGGTAAATATTCGCATGCGATATCACTTACGTTTCTATTTCACTTCCGATTGGCTGATGATTTAGAATTTTAACCTCCGGTAGGTGCTGAGCATCGTGAGCTTCCACTCATCACGATTAGTTTTAGGGATATCTACTGCGGATTTTTACCATCACTCAAAAAAGGACTAGAAAGTTTCACAAATATCATTATCATTATCATCATAAGTCACGCTACAACCCTGGTCAGAAAAGCAGACTGGCACAGAACATCCAACAGGAAAACTAGCCCAGCATGGAAATAAAAATACAAAAGTGAAAAATAAACTATAGAAAAAAATATTAAATGAATGGACAAAAATGAAGATAAAAAAATAAACGATACAATGAGACGCATGTGAGCTTGCTTAACAAACAAGCACTTGAACCAAAGCACAACATCTGAAGTTCCAACAATTAAGTAACATGATCAGGGAGATAACTCCACAATTTGGCCGCAGCAGGAATTGAACTAGAAAACTGTGGTGTTGGACATCACGTAAGAAAAGGCAAGGCTTACAATTAACTGCATATCTACTACTACTTTATGGATGGTAGAGTCTGGGAAGGTCTGAATGCAAAGGATGATCAAAATAAAGAAAAACTGTCCGAAAAACTTTCTGTTGCTGTTTTTTATGTCTTTAAAAGTACCCAATTAAACTTTTTATATCTGCAAAGCCATTCCTATATATTACTGATCATTTCGCTAATTAGACGACCTGAGTTCATATTAACATTCACTCTTACGAGCCAACAAAGCGCAACAGGCTAATGGTATCCTGAAACACATTCTACTGTACATTACTCAGACGAAAATAATCCATTATGGCTTTATTTGGCGCATACCATCTTCGCCGACTGTTGGAATGGAACGGAATGGCGTATAAAATTTATACCAAGACCAAGCGCTGAGAACTATAAGGTCATTCAGCGTAAAAGGGAAACTGAGAGTAAAAAGGTTTGAAAGGTACAGGATGAAAACCTCGCACTTGCACTATGAAACAATTGTTAGGAGAGGGTGGAAAGTAAGATGCAAAAAAGAAAATATTAACGGGGGTACAGTAAAAGGAATGAAAGGGGTTGCAGCTAGGGGCCAATGGGACGCTGCGGAGAACCTAAGTAATGCCTAGTGTACCAGCCTTAGCGAGTTGGTCATCTCGAAAACTACAGGACTTATGTAACATAAAATGCTGTCTTTTAAGTAAGAGCTTTAAAACTTAAGAATAGTTCAAGTGAGATATTCATTACACGTCGAAAAATAGTGAATTTACACTAATTACGTTCGCATCATACACCATTTTATGGCTCCTCGAATATTCCATGCTTGTTTCCTTCTTCAGCGTGTCTTGATGATTAGGGCCTCGTATATTTTATTTTTTTTATTCGCATTTGACTAAGAAGAATTCACATCATAATCAATAATAACAGTCCTCCAACTGCTGCACCTAGCAGTATGCACTAACGGAGAACAATTCCTCTCAGTTATTGGGAAATAACTTGCGCAGCATCGATGCTTTCAGGATGTATTTGGCACAAAAAAAAAAAAAAAGATACGAAGGCACGCATTAAACGCCTGAATGATAATAATCACTGACAGACATCAACTGAAGTATTTTCCCAAGACGCTTGTGACAAAACTTCCGTTGGTCAGTTCCTTTATTGCGATTCTGGGTTTTACAATATTCCGGAGCCTGATATTTTTTCAGCTTTTTGAAAGACAGGGATTACCGTAACTATTATTACGTTTTATAAGAGTACTAGGTACTCGAAAGAAGATAGGAGATTTAATCAAACGTTTTCATGGCAGTCCATTTAAAGGTTTCCTGACGTAAAACGACGTCGTTCTGATACTTTCCTTTGGCACTTTCCAGAGAATACTTCACCATCAACCGATCAACTGGTGATATCTTCTTTTTTCTTTAATTCATCTGCACCATTAACTCTGTGAGGTTTGCATCCAGTTGTCACTAAATTCTTTCTTTCTGTTCAAGTTCAGCTTTTTAGTTTTGTTATATTACATTTGGTATGGCCACAGAGCGTCAATCACCGGAGAGGCGATCTCTCTGACTAGCATGTGACCTCGGGCGGCCATATTGAAAGGTCTCGGTCCAGCTCATAGCACTATACTTTATTACTATTATTATTTTTATTATTATTATTATTATTTTCATCTTTTTTACTATTATTATTATCTTATTATTACTATTATTTTTTCTTATTATTGTTATTATTATTATTATTGTTCCTGTTACAATTATTATTATTATTATTATTATTATTATTACTTAACCCAATTTCACAGAGAAAAATTAACTTACAAGAACAGGTTGGCCTATGCACTCCAACCACTGTGATCAAGGCCTAAACATCTGCTCTTGTATCTAAGCAGTGTTTAGCATGAATGGTTCCTGTAAATTATAGGACTTTCTTTGCATACAGTCACTAAGCACTAACTAAACAGTAATGTACAATCACTAAACACAAACATTCACAATACACTTATGCTCACTAAACACTCAAACTTACTATACACTCACACTCACTAAACACTCTCACTCACTAAACACTCACACACTTACTATACACTCACACTCAATAACACACTCGCTGAATACTCAACACTCACTAGGCACTCACTATACACTAAACGCTCACTAAAAACTCGTAAAACACTAAATACTCACTGTACCCTAAACACTCAGTAAACATTAACTAAACATTCACTTAATCCTAAACATTCATTGAACACCAAACACTAACTTAATCCTAAACATTCATTAAACACTAAACACTCACTAATTACTCACTATACACTAAACATTCACTAAGCACTCACTATACACTAAACACTCACAATACATTAAACACTCACTAAACTCTAAACACTCATTAAGCACTAAATACTCACTAAACCCTAAATACATATTAAATCCCTAAACACTCATTAAACATTAAACATTCACTAATCACTCATTAAACACTCACTAGACACTTACACACTGAACATTCACTAAAAACTAATTTTCACAAGACATTCACTACACTCTCACTAAACACTCACTGAATACTTACTAAACATTCACTATACACTAACATTCACAAAACATTCACTAAACCCTAAATACTCACTAAACATTCACTAAATACTTACTCACTAAACATTCACTGAATACTTACACACTAAACATTCACTAAACACCAACATTCACTAAACATTCATTAAGCCCTAAGCACTCACTAAACAGACAATAAACATGCACTAAACCTTAAACACTCACTAAACATTCACTGAATGCTTACACACTAAACATTCACTAAACCATAAACACTCACTGAACATTCACTGAATACTTACACACTAAACATTCACTAAACACTAACATTCACAAGACATTCCCTAAATACTCACTAAACATTCAGTGAATACTTACACACAAATATTTATTGAATAGTTACACACTAAACATTCACTGACATTCACAAAACATTCACTAAACCCTAAACACTCACTCAATACTTACACACTACACATCCACTAAACCCTAAATGCTCACTAAACATTCACTGAATACTTACACAATAAACATTCCCTAACATTCACAAAACATTCACAGAAAACTTACATACTAAACATTCACTAACATTCACAAAACATTCACTAAACCCTAAACTAAACATTCACTGAACACCTACTCATAAACATTCACTAAACATTTACTCACTAAACTCTAAACATTCGCTAAACACTTCAAAGATAAAAAAAAAATTCACAATCACACTAAGCTCCTGTTCAATTTCCGGGTTACCAGACCTTTAACGATAGTCACAAGGCATTGCAGCGCCGCCCTGGTGGAAGACCACCGAACTATGCAGTACTGGTATAGAGATCTCAACTCCAAGTATATACTCTCTATATTCCAAGTGGATCTTGTCCAGATCATTCTTGTCATCTGCGGGGTGACAGTCGGGAATATGGGAATTCCAAAGGTTCCTGGGAATTCTGGAGGCTTCTGGGACTTCCGAGAAGGCTTTAAGACAATCTCCAGGCTCTGTAGCCTTTGGATTTCTTGCACAATACTAAAGAACAGAGTTTTATGGAGAAAAAATTGGAGACAGGCTTCAAAGATTTCCTTAGGGGAAGCCCTCATTTTTGGAGATGAATAAGCCTATGTTCCTGGAGATGAATTTCGGAGGCTTCTGGGGCTTCCGAAGGCTTCAAGGCGACCTCCAGGCACTGAAGCCTTTGGAAACGCCCATTGGATTCTCCAGGAATGCTTCAGGAGCTGAAGACTGCTTTAAAGGATCCTGGAGTCATGAAGACTTCTCTTGTTGTCGAGAGATATCTGTATATATATCAGTAAGATGGAATCCCACAAGATTATAGAAGACAACAAGTTAAAGTAAAGAAATTGCTTATGTGTCAGAAAAAGAACTCTAAGTAATGGTTAACGCTATGTTAAAATGATCTAAAACCTTTGGGATTCTCCTTAAGACATTTTGGAATCCTTCAGTCTCCAGCTCCTGGAAGAACGAGAGAAATGCCATTCGCACATGTACCGAATTCCAAAGTCTCCAGGACAAATCTCCGAGATGCTTCAAATCGTCTGGAAGCCTTCAGAAAGAGCAAGTGTCATATTTGAAAAGCTGGGTAAGAGAAAACAAAGAGTATGGCGAAGGGAAGGGTCCGACCCAGAGGCTGCTTCCTTGGAGGAAGGCAGGTATCCTGCCAGGCTGGGGAAGCGGGCCTGGAGAGGGCCCAAGCCCCTCAAGGATGGACCCCAAAAGCCCCCAAGGCTTGCCAGTCTTTTGAAGGCAGCTTCGAAGGGAAGGGTCCGACCCAGAGGCTGCTTCCTTGGAGGAAGGCAGGTATCCTGCCAGGCTGAGGAAGAGGGCCTGGGGAGGGCCCAACAACTTCAAGGATGGGTCCCAAAAACACCCAAGGCTCGCCAGTCTCTGGAGGGCAGCCTTGAAGGGAAGGGTCCGACCCAGAGGCTGCTTCCTCAGAGGAAGGCAGGTATCCTGCCAGGCTGGGGAAGCGGGCCTGGAGAAGGCCCAACAACTTCAAGGATAAGACCCAAAAGCCCCCCAAGGCTCGCCAGTCTCTTGAGGGCAGCCTTGAAGGGAAGGGTCCGACCCAGAGGCTGCTTCCTCGGAGGAAGGCAGGCATCCTGCCCGGCTGGGGAAGAGGTCCTGGGGAGGGCCCAACAACTTCAAGGATGAGACCCAAAAACCCCCAAGGCTCTCCATTCTCTTGAGGGCAGGCTTGAAGGGAAGGGTCCTTCGATGAGACAATTTGCGGTTCCTTCTCAGCCAAGTCCTGTTGGAGCGATTGAGTTCGATCGTCCGGCTTCTGGACCTTCGACTGGACACTTGAATTATCCCTCAGGTCCTCTTTTCTAAGACTGTTGTCAAGAGCGCCATTTCTTGCTTGAAGAACATGAACTTCTTGGTGTGAGGCTGGCGGGCGTCCTTCCAGCTCTTTCTTCATCTTTCTCTCCGCTTCATGAGCCTTCACCTTTTACTCGAGATACCGATGTAGACCTCAATTCACATTTTTTTCATCTTCCAGTTCGAGGATTTCCTTTGTTCTTTTCAAGTTCTGTTTCTTGGCCAGCGAGGAAGTCCTTCAGTTGTTCGATATCCTTTTCTTTCTTAATGTTGGCAACCTCCCATTCTTCATTTTTCTTCTTTAGGCATTCGTTATTAGAGGAAAGGTCCTTATTTTTGCTCTCAATTTTCCTTGCCATTTTCTGAGCATCAACAAGAGCTTTTCGAGGCTCTTCAACACAGGACCACTCTTTCCTTAACTCCGTCTCTAAATCCTCATTCCTTTGGATACGAAATTCTTCCTTTCGAATGGTGTCATCAGTTTCAATGTGGTTGTTCCAGTTCCGGAGAGCAGTCTTAATCGTATTGGCCTTACCATGTAGATGGCTAGTTAGTCCTCCAAAAACATTTCTAACAATATCATGTCCAAGGTTTTGTACTCCCTTTATAAACAATAACACTGATCCAAAAAGATTCCTAGCCGACACTTGTGCACAAACGTTTTTCAATACTGGAAACATGATTACCTTTCCTTCTACTTCTTCAAAGTATATAATTAATTTTATTTATAGATGATTCTAACGGAAACTGGAATAGAAAAGGGAGAAAAAGAAAATCCCAAAATATGTTTTGAGAAAAGTGTTGAAGTCTTCAGCTCAAGCGAAATAAGATTCCAGAGGAAAAGAATTTGTCTCTTGTAGGTCTGGTCAGTATTTTTAGTCTAGATTCCGAGTCCATTTCTAGAAGCATTTACATGATTCTAGAAATGGACTCGGAATCTAGACTCTAAAAATACTGATCAGAACTAAAATTACTTAATTATTGGTGTCTCTCATCAAATATGCTTTACAAACCATTGAATAAAATCGTTGGGAGCCTCATATCTATGCATACAAAATGGAATTAATAAAGCAATGGCATTTTACCTTATATAAACGCTCGTATTCAAGCTCATTCATTCATACACACGCGCGCTATATATATACATATACACACACACACACACACACACACACACACACACACACACACACACACATATATATATATATATATATATATATATATATATATATATATATATATATATATATATATATATATATATGTGTGTGTGTGTATATATGTGTGTATGAATGAATGAGCATGAATACGAGCGTTTACAGTATATGAGGTAAAATGCCATTGCTTTATTAATTTAATTTTGTATGCATAGTTATGAGGCTCTTAACGATTTTATTCAATGGTTTATAAAGCATATTTAGTGACGGACACCAATAATTTAGTAATTTTAGGCCTGTTCAGTATTTTTAGAATCTAGATTCCGAGTCCATTTCTAGAATCATGTACATGCTTCTAGAATTGGACTCGGAATCTAGACTAAAAATACTGACCAGACCTACAAGAAACAAATTCTTTTCCTCTGAAATCTTATTTCACTTGAACTATAGAATTACCTTACAAAAGCAGATTGGCCTAAGCACTCCAACCATTGTGGTCAAGGCAGTGTTTAGCATAAATGGTTCCTGTAAATTACAGGGCTTTCTTTGCATACAGTCACTAAACACTAACCAAACAGTAATGTACAATCACTAAACACTGATGTTCACATTACACTTACACTCACTAAACATTAATACTTACTATACACTCACACTCACTAAACACACACATTTACTATACACTCACACTCACTAACCACTTACACTTACTATACACTCACACCCAATAACACTAAACACTCACTGAATACTCAACACTCACTAGGTACTCACTATACACTAAATGCTCACTAAACACTAATAAAACACTAAACACTCACTAATTACTCACTGTACCCCAAACACTCAGTAAACATTCACTAAACACTCGCTTAATCCTAAACATTCATTAAACACTAAATACTCACTAAGCATTCACTATGCACTCACTATACACTACATTCACGAAGCACTTGTAATGATAGCTAGGAGAATATTAGTTACGAATAGCGTAAATATAAAAGAGAGAAAAAGAAATGAGAGAGAACCATTAATAGACAAATGAGAGAGAGAGAGAGAGAGAGAGAGAGAGAGAGAGAGAGAGAATAACAAAGCAGGAAGTGTTATGATTATGTAGCCAAAATATTGGCGCAAGAGTAATCTAAGCGCAATCATAACAAGAATACCTATCCGTCTCACCTGTGAGCTAACCTTTCAACTTTCGCTGGAACCTGAAGACTTCTGGTGACATCATTAGTCCCACCCATGAAGGACGACTTTAAGTCAATTAATCACACCCAAAAGGACATCGTTAGATAATATTTGACCAATAAGGACGTCTACAAGGCAGAACAGAAGCTATTGCCAGCCTACTGGTGGGATGGACATTTTCCTTTGAAGAACCTTCAAAAGCAAGCTTGAAGGGAGAGAGAAGCAGATAGATAGAGAAGGAGAGAGGGAAGAGCCAAGTTGTGGGTTAACATACAAGAAAGAAAGGCTCATACTTCAATTCACTTAACTTGTATAAATACTGTATATTCTATTAGTGTGTTAATGACGTAAGAAAACTGCACTATGTCTTCCTAAGCCTCCTGTGACTCTAACAATTAACAACAAATAATGCTAGAAACAATAAAAAAAGAAAAGACCTCAGTACATTTGGTGACAGTGAAATGGAATCCGAGGAAGTGCAGCGTGAAGAACGAACAAGTACACATACAAGGACTCCATAACGTCGGCAATACGAATCGACGAGCACACCCAAGAATTTACTAACAGACGACGAAATGAATCATAACATAGACGAAAACATTCCTACTACAAACGTCAACGGCCAAAACAGAACAAAGTGAAGTAAGAATTACAAACATTACCACTTAGAAAACCCACAACTAAGAAATATTATTCCCTGAAGATAAAACAACGAGTACAACGCAAGCATACCAGTCAAACAGCAAAACAACGACGCCTGTGTGTTGGTGACTATCGAAACACACCCAAACAGATTTCTATACACAATCTGTTAAAACAGATGAGTGCATTTCACATGTACGACAAAACATTCCCATTGGTGGCTATCGACACACACCCAAACAGATTTCCATACACAATCTGTTAAAACGGATGAGTGCATTTCACATGTTACGACAAAACATTCCCGTTAAAAATCAACATTACTGGTGAAATCTAAGAAGAAGACGAATCCCTGATGGTCGACAAAACAAGAAAAGGGCAGTTTTAGTTAAGATTCAAAACCACTCTCTCTCTCTCTCTCTCTCTCTCTCTCTCTCTCTCTCTCTCTCTCTCTCTCTCTCTCTCTCTCTCTCTCTCTCTATGAGTGTATGAAAAATTTTTTTGTTCTCTCTCTTAGAAGGTATAAAACTTAAAATTCTCTCTAAATCTTTTTTATGATTTTTAGAATACTGTTGTAATATGCAGGATTCGTTTGACGAATTGTTGAATACTATTAGAAATCGCTCTTATAATTTAAGACCAACAACAGTTAGATATAGTCGAATTCCAGTGCCAAGTTCATTGGATTCTCCATGAATGCTTCAGGAGCTGAAGACTGCTTCAAAGGATCCTGGAGTCATGAAGACGTCTTCAAGAATACCCAGAAGTCTTCCCTCGGGCGTCAGGAGATATCTAATATATATATATATATATATATATATATATATATATATATATATATATATATATATATATATATATACATATATATATATATATATATATATATATATATATATATATATATATATATATATATATATATATATATATATATATATATATATATATATATATATATCAGTAAGGTGGAATCCCATAAGATTATATAAGACGACTCATTAAAGTAAAGAAACTGCTTAAGTATCAGAAAAAGAACTCTAAGTAATGGTAAACGCAATGTTGAAATAACCTAAAAGCTTCGGGATTTTCCTTGAAGACATTTTGGAATCCTTCAGTCTCCAGCTCCTGGAAGAACGAGAAATGCCATTCGCGCATGTGCCGAACTCAAAGTCTCCAGGACAATCTCTGAGATGCTTCAAATCGTCTGGAATCCTTCAGAAAGAGCAAGTGTCATATTTGAAAAGCTGGGTAAGAGAAACCAAAGAGTATGGTGAAGGGAAGGGTCCGACCCAGAGGCTGCTTCCTCAGAGGAAGGCAGGTATCCTGCCAGGCTGGGGAAGTGGGCCTGGAGAGGGCCCAAGCCCCTCAAAAATGGGTCCCAAAAGACCCTAAGGCTCGCCAGTCTCTTGAGGGCAGCTTTGAAAGGAAGGGGTCCGACCCAGAGGCTGCTTCCTCGGAGGAAGGCAGTTATCCTGCCAGATTGGGGAAGCAGGCCTAAAGAGGGCCCAAGAACTTCAGGGATGAGGCCCAAAAACCCCCAAGGCTCGCCAGTCTCTGGAGGGCAGCCTTGAAGGGAAGGGTCCGACCCAGAGGCTGCTTCCTCAGAGGAAGGCAGGTATCCTGCCAGGCTGGGGAAGCGGGCCTGGAGAAGGCCCAGCAACTTCAAGGATGAGGCCCAAAAGCCCCCAAGGCTCGCCAGTCTCTTGAGGGCAGCCTTGAAGGGAAGGGTCAGACCCAGAGGCTGCTTTCTCGGAGGAAGGCTGGTATCCTGCCAGGCTGGGGAAGCGGGCCTGGAGAAGGCCCAGCAACTTCAATGATGAGGCCCAAAAGCCCCCAAGGCTCGCCAGTCTCTTGAGGGCAGCCTTGAAGGAAAGGGTCTGACCCAGAGGCTGCTTTCTCGGAGGAAGGCAGGTATCCTGCCAGGCTGGGGAAGCGGGCCTGGAGAAGGCCCAGCAACTTCAAGGATGAGGCCCAAAAGCCCCTAAGGCTCGCCAGTCTCTTGAGGGCAGCCTTGAAGGGAAGGGTCTGACCCAGAGGCTGCTTTCTCGGAGGAAGGCAGGTATCCAGCCAGGCTGGGGAAGCGGGCCTGGAGAAGGCCCAACAACTTCAAGGATGAGGCCCAAAAGCCTCCAAGGCTCGCCAGTCTCTTGAGGGCAGCCTTGAAGGGAAAGGTCCGATCCAGAGGCTGCTTTCTCGGAGGAAGGCAGGTATCCTGCCAGGCTGGGGAACCGCACCTGGAGAGGGCCCATCAACTTCAAGGATGAGGTCCAAAAGCCCCCAGGCTTGCCAGTCTCTTGAGGATAGCCTTGAAGGGAAGGGTCCGACCCAGATGCTGCTTCCTCGGAGGAAGGCAGGTATTCTGTCAGGCTGGGGAAAGCAGGCCTGGAGAGGGCCCAAGAATTCCAAGGATAAGGCCCAAAATCCCCCATAATTATTATTATTACTATTATCATAATGAGACAGGACCCCTTCTGTAGGAGTAGTACTGATGCATATAATAGATGTGCCTGCTTCATTTAATTTGCATACAGTTTTCTCTATGCTTCTTCTGACTACCTCTTCATCATATATTTAAGGTCAAATAAGAGATATTCTTTTTTATTGGTTTTATTTCCTCTAAAAGTTATAAAATATGAATGAAATAAGACACAAGGAAAAATATGATACAGGTTAAACTAATGTACAATGTATTTATTTATATAAGATACAATGTATTTATTTATTTATTTATATGACACAGGTGGGTGGACTTGTGGGCTGAATTTTGACTGGCAGATTGTTGATGCTGTTGCGTTGTGTGGGGACTCCCGTGGACAAAGCCCATCCTCCAGCAGATCCTGTCGAAAGGACCCAGGAGATGGCAGCGCCTCCGGAGCGACATGCAGCAGAGTCAACAGGAGGCCAGTCAGAATCCTCCACAGCCCTGCTTAACTTGGTGGGGTTTGTTCCTCTTGCTTTGTTTCTTCTTCATCTGGACTTCCTCTGCTTTTTCCTTCCACCTCCCAACTTGGCAGAGAGGTTCTTCATCTCTTGGGCCTCTTCTCGAACGAACCCAATTTTCCCTCTTTCGTCGTTGAGTTCTCCTTCGACGAGACAATTTGCGGTTCTTTCTCAGCCAAGTCCTGTTGGAGCAACTGAGTTCGATCGTCCGGCTTCTGGACCTTCGACTGGACACTTAAATTGTCCCTCAGGCCCTCTTTTCCAAGACTGTTGTCAAGAGCGCCATTTCTTGCTCGAGGAACATGAACTTCTTAGTGTGAGGCTCGCGGCCGTCCTTCCAGCTCTTTCCTCATCTTCTTTCTCTCCGATTCATGGGCCTTCACCTTTCCCTCGAGATACCGATGTAGACCTCATTCACATTTTTCCATCTTCCAGTTCGAGGATTTCCTTTCTTCTTTTCAAGTTCTGTTTCTTGGCCAGCGAGGAAGTCCTTCAGTTGTTCGATATCCTTATCTTTCTTAATCATGGCAACCTTCCATTCTTCATTTTTCTTCTTTAGGCATTCGTTATTAGAGGAAAGGTCCTTATTTTTGCTTTCAATTTTCCTTGCCATTTTCTGAGCATCAACAAGAGCTTTTCGAAGCTCTTCAACACAGGACCACTCCTTCCTTAACTCCTTCTCTAAATCCTCATTCTTTTGGATATGAAATTCTTCCTTTCGAATGGTGTCATCAGTTTCAATGTGGTTGTTGCAGTTCCTGACAGCAGACTTAATCGTATTGACCTTTCCATGTAGATGGCTAGTTAGTCCAAAAACACTCCTAACAATATCATGTCCAAGGTTTTGTACTCCCTTTATAAACAATAACACTGATCCAAAAAAGGTTCATAGCCAACAATTGCGCACAAACGTTTTTCAGTACTGAAAACATGGTTACCTTTCCTTCTATTTCTTCAAAGCATATAATTAATTTTATTTATAGATGAGTCTATCGGAAACTGGAATAAAAAAAGAAGGGAGAAAAAGACAAATTTCCAAAATATGTTTTGAGAAAAGTGTTGAAGTCTTCAGTTCAAGCGAAGTAACATACCACAGAAAAAGAATCTGTCTCTTGTACATGCTTCTGGAAATGGACTCGGAATCTAGACCCTAAAAATACTGACCAGACGTAAAATTACTTAATTATTGGTGTCTCTCATTAAATCTGCTTTACAGCTATTGAATAAAATCGTTAAGAGCCTCATATTATGCATACAAAATGGAACTAATAAAGCAATGGCATTTTACCTTGTATAAACGCTCGTATTCATGCTCATTCATTCGTACACACACACACACACACACATTTATATATATATATATATATATATATATATATATATATATATATATATATATATATATATATATATATATATATATAATATATACACATATATGTGTGTGTACATATGTGTAAAAGATATATGTGTGTGTACATATGTGTAAAAGGTCATATGGCTGTAGGCTTATTATTTAGCAATGTCACATTACATCATCAAGGCTAGACTGAGCTAAGAAAACATTCTTCTTTTTAGCTGTTTAGCCTTGATAAAGCAATGTGACACTGCTAAATACCGTCGGCAATAATAAAGTGTGATATGATATACGTATGCCTTTTCCTGGGAGCCCCTCTGATAGCAATATATATATATACATATATTGTTTCGAGGGTTAATGTGATTTTTCCTTAGCAACATTCATCAGGGTGTGCCGTCACTTCCTACACGACTTAGGGTAGAAGAGACTCAAGTTTGGAAGCAACACTTCTGGGAGAAGGACACTCCGAAATCAAACCAGTGAGTGGAAGGGACCCTTTAGCCATGGTAGGCAACCTTTCTAAGAGAAAATAACTCTGAATGCAAACCTTGTTATCGGACTGTGTCCTAGCCATTGTACCATGGCCTTCCATGGTCTTAGGTTTGAGTTCCCTTGCTTGAGGGTACAAACAGGCATATTTCCTCTTTTTTGTTCACTTTCCCGTTTTTTCGAGAGTGTGTAGGACAGGCTGATATGAAAGCAAATGTTCCTTGGTGGATTAACAGGATAGCGACTTTTTCTTTACAAAATTTATCCTTAAGGCTAAACACTAAACACTCATTAGTTAGTATCAAAGTAGTTTAACCAGACAGCTGAGCTGACTTTCAGCTCTGATAGGGCTGGCCCGAAGGGTTATAATAAAATACCAGGTCTAGTCCTGAGGCCAAGCACTGGGACCCAATAGGTCATTCAGTACGATGATGAATGAATTAAAATGAAATTAAAAACTGCACATAGGCACATGTTCTCATACTGTAACACATACACATAGTAAATACATTTACTCATACTTCCGCACTAAAAAGGTATATTAAAGTTCAGTAATATTTAAACAAAAATTTTAATTTAAATTCGACAAATGTTATAAGGGTTTTCGTGCTTTTATTTTTTTGCTTATTTTTATATTTTATTTATTAAACCACAGTTCCTCACGAACATCAAAATCAGAACGACTGAAAATGTAAAAGATTATGACAAAATTTCATTCACTGATTTATTTCCAAAGTTGACGGTCGTTGCTGGTCACATTTTGGACACACAACACATGTCTGACCGTTATTATCACCTGGCACTCTGAGCACTCGGGAGCCGGGCCACGTGGGCTGCTCATTAATGCGTCCATGTGTCAGACGAGTATGACCTATTCTGAGACGTGTTAGAATTACTTGTGCATGTCTCTCTCTCTCTCTCTCTCTCTGTGATATGATGAACTCCAATTTTCAACATTAGGTTTTATTTGATTTAATAATTTATTATCTTCAGGTTCTTCATTCCATATACATTGCCATTTATTTATGATACCCTCCTTTATGTGCGTTACATAATCAGTAACAGGATATTCACATTTGATCTTGTCATGTGGGTTGCTTCTTTGGCTGTTTTATCTTCCTCTTCATTTCCTTTGATACCTACATGGGCAGGGATCCAACATATTTCTACATTTTTTCCATTATTATATAAGTTATGGAGAAATAATTTAATTTGTTGTACAATATTATTTTTTTATTTGTAACTCTGAATAGCTTCTATAGCGCTTCTCGAGACACTAAAAATCACAAAATTATTGAATGATGTTTCTTTAATTATTTTTATAGCTGACGCAATTGCACATAATTCTGCTGTGAATATTGAAGCATTATTAGGTAGAGAGAATTGATAAGTTTTGTCTTGGGACATTGCAGCATGTCCCGCTCCGTGCTCTGATTTAGATCCATCTGTATATATTGCCTGATGTGGACCTTTTCGGCTTATATGCTCTATTGTATGTTGTCTATTGTGTTCTGGTGTATATGAGTAACTTTTTGATAAATATTTCAGGTGTACAAATTCTCATTTTATTCATTGTCCAGGGAGGAGGTGATTTTACTATTAAAGGCGCTTGTATATTTATATTCGGCGACTCAAACAATCCTCTTGCTCTAACTGGGAAAGGTGGAGGATGGTTATTTATAAATACATCTCTTAATTCAAATAATTTTTTTGCTGGAGAAGCACTTGTCTGAATTGTTAGAGCACTTCTGAATTGTCAGAGCACTTTTCATTGTTACTAGCTCTCTATGGCGAGACAGAGGCAGTTCACCACATTCAACTTATAAAGATGATTTTGGTGATGATCTAAAGGCTCCTGAGCATATTCTAAGGCCTTCATTGTGAACAGGGTCTAACATTTTCAGCGCTGCATCCGATTCTGAGCCATATACTTCGCTTCCATAATCAATGATAGACAGAACTGTTGCTTTATACAGTACAGTAAGGGTATGTCTATAGGCTCCCCAAGTAGTGTTCGACAGTTTTTTAATTAGATTTAATGCTCTTTTACATTTTGATTTTACGTATGTTATGTGGGCTTTCCAGTTCAAGTGAATATTGAATACTAATCCCAAACATTTTGCTGTTTGGCCAACTGGTATACTATGATTTCTGATTTTTAAATCTATTTCTTCACCTTTTTTCCACTTTTTATTTTTATAAAACATGATTGAGTTTTATCTATGGAAAATTTAAAGCCTACAGATGAGGCCCAGTCATCTATTTTTACTATGCTTTTATTAATGATTCGTTCTGCATGTTTTATTTGCGATGCTGAATAATATATGGCAAAATCATCCATATACAGGTTACCTTTAATGCTAATAGGTAGATTATTACTGATATCATTAATTGCTACGGCAAACAGTGTGCCACTAAGGACGCTTCCCTGTGGAACACCATTTTCAAGTGGAAATGTTGTAAACATAACATCATCAATTCTCACCTGAAAACTGCGATTTGTCAAAAAGTTTTCGACAAAGCTAGGGAAATGTCCATGGATGTTGTTGTTTTATAAAGCTTTTAATATAGTATACCTCCATGTAATATTGTATTTTTTTTCAATGTCAAAAAAGACAGCTACAGAAATTTGTTTTCACTCAAAACCTCTACGTATATGGTCTTCTAAGTTAGAGAGAGAATCTAATGTAGATCTGTTACACTGTGACCTGAACTGAGTAGGAGTCAAAATTTTATTTTCTCTAATGTGCCATGTTAGTCGAGCATTTGCCATTTTCTCTAGCAATTTGCATAAGCAGCTTGTTAAAGAAATTGGTCTGTAATTATTTACATTACTGGGATCCTTTCCAGGTTTGGGGATAGGAATTATTATAGCTTCACGCCATTCACCTGAAAATAAATCTCGAAGCCATAAATTATTATAAAACCCTAATAAGTATGACTTTGCCAAAGGTGCTCAGTGGCAGACAAACTCAAAACAAATATTGTCACCTTCAGGAGCAGATTTATTGCTGTTCAAGAGAGCATATTCCAACTCTGACATACTAAATTCTCTATTATAATATATATCTTCTATTGTTTAAAAATTTACTGTTATTAATTCTATTTTATTTTTCTTTGTGCGGAAGTGTTCATCTAAATTTTTGTCACTACTTACATTTGCTAAATTTTCTCCTGTTATATTACTTATTTCTTTTGGATCAAGTGTTCTTTTCCTATATTTTAATATGGCATGTCTAGGTGGTTTAACATGAGTGCCATTTATTTTCTTGAATTTTTCCCATATTTTTTGTATGGGAGTATTATTAGAGAGATCTGATACGTATTTCCTCCAGGAAACGATTCTTCCTTGAATTACTTCTTTTTTAAATTTTGCAGATATTCTGTTGTATAGATTAATGTATCAATTTCTAGTAATAATATTGTCATTTTTTGTAAAGTTCCTTCTAATATCAGTAATGTTTTATTTATTTTACTAAACTTTCTATTCAGATTATCTAATCATCTCCCTATTGAGTGTTTTATATTTATTAATTCTGTTAGCTTATTAGACCACCATGGAACTTTTGTGTTTTGTTGGATGGGGTTTTGAGTTTGGTATTGCTTTATCAGCAGCACTTTTAATGAAATCAACAAGAAATTTATTACTTTCATTGTGGTCTTTTAAATATTCAAATGGTGGGATATTTCTAGTGTGCATTTCATATCATTCCCAATCTGCTTTATAAATGTTATAGTGGGGGACATGTTTTGCAGGATTGTTTTGTAATGAGGAAATTAATATTGGGAAATGATCACTGGTGTGCAAGTCATCAATGTATTCCAGTCTAATCTGTCAACTATACTTCTTGTACATAGAGTTAAGTCTGCTGAGGAAAATGTTCCATGTGTTTTTGAAAAATGTGTGCTAATTTCGTCATCATTTATACAACACATATAATCTAAATCCATGAACTCTTCTATTTTACTCCCTGTACTATCTGAGTTTGTGCAATGACAGTCCCAGATTGGGTTGAGCATTAAAATCACCTACTATTAATGTGGGTTCCTTGGTATTGTTAAGTAAATCTTTAAGTTTATCAATGTTGCAATTTTTATTAGGTTGGTTGTATAAATTATAAATTATGTAATTATCGTCTTTATTCGTATTTTAATACTTGATATTTGCAAGTCAGTAAAGTTTACAGGGGCTCTGTTATAACATACTTTGTTATGTACATATATAGCAGTACCTAAATTTCCTTCTTCCTCTCTAGATGTAGATACTAAGGTATATTTACCTACTGTTGATATTATTTTGTTGATATGTTGTAAACATAACATCATTGGTTCATATTCCCTTAGTAATCGTTGTATTTCTCCCTAATGTAATCTGGTCTGTAGACCATTTACACTCCATTGTATAGTATAATTATTGAAAATATTACGTTAGTGTGTCAAGTGTTATTTTCTTTTTGTGGATCATCAATTTGCATTTTTTCTGAAACTTCATTTACGATATTTATTTGTTTTTCTTTATAAGATATTAGGTGTTCAATGCACATACAGCCCTTTTCGCCAGTGTCTAAACTAGTAGTTTCTTTATCTCTGTATCTTTTAAAATTTCATATAGTGTTTGTTAAATTGTCTTTTGTTATGCTTTTGTTTTTGTTGCACAGTTCAATGAAACATTCATTACATCCACATGTGTCGTTTTTTCGCTTACTCTTGTAGCACCATTTGTCAGTGATGGAGTAATCTCTTCTCCCATCACATAATCATTCTTCTCAATGGTTTGTTCCTCTACTATTTGATGTTCTGGGTATCTGTTTCAATTGGTTTTATTATTATTTTTGGAGAAAACGGTCATTTCCTAGCGGGATCATGCATTCTTAACTTTTAGTGCTAATTTGGCTTCTTTTATAGGCATTCCCGTTCTTTCCTGAAGTAATTTCAGTTCTGTATTGTTTATGTAATACATACACTCCTTAGATCTTGCATGGTGATCCTGTCCACAGTTCACATATTTCGGTTCACCCCACCTCCACTGTGTGGTATGTTTGTCAGATCCACAATACTCACATATAGATGTATTACGGCAATTTTCCCTTGTATGTCCGTACATACTATAGTTTTGGCACTGTAGTGGTTTTGGAACATACGGTCTCAGTTCTCTGCTTTGGCCCAGGGTTTTAATTTTTAAGGGTAATTCATGGCCTTCAAACTTCATCTTTATTATTCTCAGTGTTTCTCCATTACTCCGTCTACTGGCTAAGTCGTATATTTCGCAATCATGTACATTGTTGTACCTTTTTTTATGGGAATCCAGCAATATATTTTTTTCTATTGGTTCTTCATCATTATCAGGGAGTACTATGGTACCCTGTACACTGTTCATATTGTTATGTTTTTTATATGTACCTTTATATTATCGATATTTTTTATAGATAAGTAATTTTCTGGTTGATTTTTTGTTGTGGTTTCTATCAACCACATCTGATCTTTTACTTGTCTGAATGACAAGTGAGTCAAGGATGGGTCAAGATATTTGTTTGTTATTTTTTTGGTCTGCTTTGTACTGGAGCATAAGGTTCCAGTGTAATTACATTAGGATTTTTATTTGATTTTTCCAGAGAAAGGTTGTCAGAGGAAGTTCCAGCGGTTGTCAATTGTCAACTGTGCCGAGTCACTACCATCAAAGGGCCCAGGGGTACTTGAATCTTTCAAATTACTCAACATAAAGATTTAAGTATAAAAAATAATTAAATAAACCTGAAAGCCTTAACAAGATATCATCAGCCTTTCATGGAGTTTATTCTTCCACAAATGGCACAAGTGAGAACCGACTCCCAAATGTCCGCTCCCTACCCTACCCCACAGGGGATGGCATAACACGATTAGAGTGGCCCAAGTGTAAGCCAAACCTGCTTGCTAGGACTGACAATATTACTAGAATACAATCATTCCCACCCCAGTCATGTTATGGGCAAACCAGATAGAATGCCGAGAGTCCTATCCCCAGAACTAGACCCCCTGGAATCTGTGGTCCAGCCCTAAAGAACAGTTCCACTTTTGAGCTATCACTCTGATAACTCTCGTGTCCAAACATTATCGGGCAGCTGATGGTCCTGCCACAGTTCCCACTATTTAGCTTTGGATATAAACCCAATCCCAGTTATGATATCTTTTCCTATTTAACAGGTCCAATAAATTTTAGGAAAAGTCAAAAATTCAACAAAAGTTAATCCCAACAAATATATCATCATATATAAGACTCTTGGACTCAAACCCAGGAACAAATACCTGGGGCTCAAGAGCCCCCTCATCACGTCAAGGTGGTCCCACATCGAGGGGGAAACACTCACTGAACACTCACACTTACTATACACTCACACTCACTAAACACACACACTTACTATACACTCACACTTACTATACACTCACACTCAATAACACTAAACACTCACTGAAAACTCAACACTCACTAGGCACTCACTATAGGCTACCCTAAACACTCACTAATCACTCATAAAACACTAAACACTCACTAAATACTCACTGTACCCCAAACAGGAAACATTCACTAAACACTCACTTAATCCTAAACATTCATTAAACACTAAGCACTCACTATACACTAAACATTCACTAAGTAATCACTTTACACTAAACACTCACTAAGAACTCACTATACACTAAACACTCACTAAACCCTAAATGCTCATTAAATCCCTAAACTCACTACACACTTACACACTAAACATTCACTAAACACTAAACATTCACTAAAGACTAATTTTCACAAGACATTCACTAAACATTCACTGAATACTTACTAAACATTCACTAAACACTAATATTCACAAAATATTCACTTAACCCTAAACACTCACTAAACATTCACTGAATACTTATACACTAAACATTCACTAAACAATAAATTCACTAAACATTCGCTAAACCCTAAGCACTCACTAAATACACACTAAACATTCACTAAACCCTAAACACTCACTAAACTTTCACTGAATGCTTACACGTTAAATACTCACTAAACACTAACATTCACAAATCATTCACTAAACTCTAAATACTCACTAAACATTCATTGAATACTTACACAGTAAACAATCACTTAATACTTACACGCTAAACATTCACCAAACACTAATATGCACTAAACCTTCACTAAATAAACCCTAAACACTCACTAAACACTTACACACTAAGTATTCACTAAACCCTAAACACTTACTACACATTCAGTGAATACTTACACACCAAACATTCACTAAACACTTAATATTCACAAGGCATTCACTAAACACTCACTTAACATTCACTGAATACTTACACACTGAACATTCACCGAATACTTACTGTACACACTAAACATTCACTAACATTCACAAAACAGTCACTAAGTCCTAAACTAAACATTCATTAAGCACCTACTCATAAACATTCACTAAACTTACTCACTACTCTAAAAATTCGCTAAACACTTACTCATTAAACATTAAAGATAAAAAAAAATTCACAACCCCTGTTCAAACACTTACTCATTAAACATTAAAGATAAAAAAAAATTCACAATCGCACTAAACCCCTGTTCAATTTGCAGGTTACCAGACCTTTAAAGATGGCTGCAAGGCTTTGCAGTGCTGCCCTGGTGGAAGACCAATGAACTATGTAGTACTGGTATAGAGATCGCAACTCCAGGTATATACCCTCTATGGGCACGGCTCAGTTCTCTAATTGCCAGTTCAGTTTGGAGGTATTGCCTTTTCATCGGCACCTCTTGAGTTCCTTAGTCCTCGTTTCTGAGTTCTTTCAGTTTTTGTCTCTTGTCTTCCAGATTCTGTGCTGCATGTCTTTCAGCTCTTCTATTCTTTCTTTTGTAAACAAGGCACTTCCTACTATATCTTACTCACTGCCTTGATGTGGGTGCTGTTAATTTTTGGCTTTTATTATTTCTTTGCGTAGCTTCTTTACATTTCAGAATAAATAGTGTTTAATATCTCCTTCTGGTGCCCTACAAAATGTGCATAAAGAATGTCCTTCTTGCTTTTTCCTATTGTTTAGGGGTAGGAAATTTGCTCTAAATCGATAAACAGTAACTGCTGATTGCCCACTATCATAAATTCTATCTTCTCCCATTTTTGTGTTCCATTTCCATAGATTTCTTAACTACTTTATTCGCAGCCTCTCTTTAAAGTTTTTTTTATTCACTTTTCTTTTTTTTTTTTTGTTTCCTCTGTCTTCATTCTCCTAAGTTTTCTTTCATTTTGTCCCATCTCTTCCACATAATTTCCAAATACTTTCATCCATTTGTTGTTTCCACCCTTTTTCTAACACACCCTTCCCAGAACTTTCCCTTTCTTCTACACTCTTCATAAATTGTATTACATTTACAAATCTTGCGTTCACTTCAGTCATACCAATTCCTCTCCTTTAATGTACACACTGTGGCATTTCTACGTGCTCCTAGCATTTTCCTCTTCACCTTGTTTCCTATCCTTTGCAGGCTTTTCTCGTACAATACTGATGGCAATGTTCAGTGGTCCAGTTCAGTTTGGAGGTACAGTATTGCTCTTTTAGTTTCTTTCTGCTTGTCTTCCTGATTCCATGCAGTATGTCTTTCATCTTTCTTATTTCTTCTGTTAACATTAAGTTTCCTAATACAGTAGGAAATTTCTTCTGTAAACATTAAGTTTCATACTATATTTTTTCACTTTCATCATCGAGTAGTGGCAAGACAAAAATCACTTTCTTTAAAAGTACTTCCTTTTATAAAGGACAAGAACTAGTCATTTTAATGGTAACTCTAGTATCCTGCACAGACATCGGTATTAGTAAATTATACTCATTTTATTAGGCCTTTCTGGACACCATGTATGAATTGCTTACATTTCAACTACTCTGGCTTATTTATGGCATTTCATGGTAAATTACAGCATAGTATAGCAACTGCCTTCCTGATAAGTTCAGCATCAACTCAATATAGCTACATGGCAGTAATGATAACATCCATTTCGTTGGAAAACATGGGATTGGGATCGGAATGATTGCTTTTCTTTATTGACAAGGTCTGGAAATCTCTTATTTCTTACATTTTCCATTAATTAATAGCCTTGTATCCTTTACAAGGTAGGTATATTGATTCCTTCAAGGATAAAACCCATTTGAAAAATGGAGAATGATGAAATTCAAAGGGGTGAACAAAAACCAAGAAAATCAGAGATGAAACAATGGAAAATTTAGCAGTAATGGCAAGTGGATATATTTTAGATATCATAACAATAATACATCTAAATGAGTTTTTCTATTTGAGAATAAGCTTTAAGAAGATATTAGGATTTGGATAACAGAATAGTGAGAAAAATGATAACCTAAGGGAAATTATGGAAGTTTCATACGTAGATGAGGAAATGATGAAGGGGAGAATAGTAAATGATAGTTTCAGCAGGGCAACAGAAGAGCTGGATGACCCAGACCTACTTGGATGAAAACTAAGAGAAAGGCAGCTGGGGATGGGTGGAGATTTGTGGAACTGACAGTTAAGGAAAGGCATGAGTAGTGGAATTCTCACTTTCAACACTTGTCAGAAAAACTTCCTAGAGTTTCAAAGCAACATCAGACCAGGTCACGATGTGTACTGCTGCCACTCTCTAGAGTAAGAAAACCTCTTGCTCATTTTTCATCTTCTTTTGTGGGTGAATGTGGAAAGTTAAAGCACACAAACAGTGAAAAATATTTCCATATCATGGAGGATAACATCACTAGCATGCTGAATGAGGCAAAGAGTACTGTATTACTTTCCCTGTGGATGAGGCTTGAAACACGTGTGATGAGGATTTCCAAGAAGCCAAATAATGTTTTATCAGAATTTACTGACAGAGGGTGACACTACCATGGAATATTTCAACATTCCCCATTTCCTCATGGAAAGAGAACTTACATATGATAAGAAGGTAAAGTGAGTGGTAACGGTGGCTACGAAACTGACCTTCAACATTACCTAAAGAGAGGGACATAACAGGAATGTTAAGAGTGAAAGAGAAATTTCTTACAGGAGAGGATGACTATGAAGGATCGAGACTAGAAAAACCTAAAGGGGACAGAACACTAATGAAAATCGCAACAATGAACTATCCCCTGGTTGTGGAAGTAAATTATGTTACCAGACACAGTCATCTGGGAAGAAGAAAAAAAAAAAAAGTAGGGAATGAGCAATGCCACTAGTCATCACTCAGTGGATGGGTGAGGTGTTGGAGTATCTTAATATAATAACTGGTATATATACCATCTTGTCTTCTCAGCCTGTTCCGTCTTCACGTGAGGGGGCCAGAGTAAATATGGGGGTACTTCTATGGATAGTGGACACCCACAATGACACCCTAGCTGCAAGGGAGTTTACCTATGGAAGAGTTTCCCCCCCCCTGTACACTTAGTAACACCTATACAAGAAGTGAGGGAGGCTACCCTGTCCTTGTCTCTGGTGAGTGGTATGTGATTTTCACAGGAAATATTAAAACCATTGGGAATTACAAGAAATAGACAACAGCACAAGAACTTATGAAAAGTCTTCAGCAAAAACATAGTAAGTATGAGTCTACTGAAAGAACAAAATAATAGAGAAAATCAAAAACCTGATTAGCAGGAGTGAACAATGGAGTTGGTCAGCAATTCACTTGTATATGATACTAGAAAGTGACAAATGTTTTAACCGACACTGAGACCTCTTGATATGGAAGTAAGGAAAAGAAAATTAAAGTTCCAAATGTGGAATTAATTGAAGAAAAATCCTACCTCCGACAAATTTAAAATATTTTTTCATAAATACTAATAAAATTAGCCAAAGTAGTACATTACGCAACAGATCAAATGGTAAATTACTTATGGTCCTAATTTAAATTTTTAAGAGTGAATTGTCACTTCTGAGATGGAATGTGAACAGCCATAAAGCATTTTGTTGCTGTACAGCTGTATGCCCTAATGCATTTGCCTACAAAAGGCACTAAGGTGATTCCTTTAACCCCAAATTTACAAATTATAGATTATTCTTGAAAATCAAAATAACATGAAGGGGTTAATAATACATATTTAGAATAGTACTTTTCCAACTCACCTACTGACCACTGGTTTTAGGAATAATTCAGAGTGCACAGAAATAAGGATCTTGGGGATAACGAACCAACACGTGATTAGTTAGCTGGTAAATATTTTACTGTGACTGATATTAAACAAGACTTCATTTACTTAATGACAAGACTACCCCTCTTTATTGAAGCAATGAAGAAATGATGCAAAACATAAAAGGTGCCAGGCAGAAATCCTAGACTGCAAATGACTAACAAAACCAAATATAAATTAATTTATCAAAACCAAATAGAAGTAAAAATATCAAAGGTTATATCGATGAATCTAAAAATGACAAAGGGTACAAAGGCAGTTTAGATGTTGAATATTATAATACAAAATAATAAACAATGACAACTGCAGAGCTCTCCAATTTATGGGAGAGCAACATAGAGTTAGAGAAAAATTTGTACACTATTTGTTGGAACTGTCCACCATGAAACACCACCCCAGAAAGTATGGAAATGCATTCCCATTTCAAGAGATGCTCACACTAAGGAGGCACTCATGCAGACCTGCAACATAAGGCAGAGGAGCTTATAGAAGGAGGGATGCTGCATTGCCCATGAGCAGCCTGCATGTTGGAATAAAAGATAGCATAGGAGTAAAATCCCATCTCAGGAATCATTGCATTACTACTGCCATCTGTACTGGGAATGACTCCTATGTGGATATTACAGTTCAAATTGCTGCAATCAATGAAGAAAGGAAAGGCATCAGCACCAAGGGATGACAGGGTTACTTATGACATAGTATCAGCATTGGTAATGGTGGAAGGCAATACTCTTCTTGAGATTTTAAATATGATTTACAGGAGTGGAAAGATACCATACAATGGAAAACATCATTATGCCTGTCCCAAGGCCTGGAGGCCAGAGGAATTTTAAACTGATATCACTAGCTTCCAGTTTCTGTAATATGCTGGAAAGACCAATTTTGAATATAGGCTTTTAGCTAAGATTGATGGTTTACTTCATCCAAAACTGAATTGGTTCCTAAATGCATGAGGCACAGCCTCCTGGACAATAACAATTCAGTACTTGCTAATAACTCAGCAATATATTTTGTATTCTTGGGACAAAAAATGCTTTTCACAAAGCTAATGGACAAATAATCCCATATGAGTTGACAAAAATGGGTGTAAAAGGTAAAACTGTTCGGATGGATAAGGCCTTTTTCAAGAAAGTGGTTACTCTGAACTTGGCACTCCTAAAGGTGATGTTTTAAGTACAACCTTGTTTAATATCCTTATTAATGTCATTGTTAGTGCTAAGTTGCCCAGAGGAGCTACAATTATGGTTTATACTGATGATATCTTTATACAGATGAGAGCTTATCTCCAATTACAAAAGTCATAAAACATCACTGCCAGGATCTTTGACAAGCTAGGGTTTGGAATATCTACTAAAAATACAAAAGTTATTGTGTACCAAACAGGGATTTACAGAAGACCTAATGCTGCAGGATTATAAGCTTGCATATGTAGATGCATACAAATATTTAGAACTCTTTGTAGCTGGTAACCATAACAGACACATGTTGCTTAATTATTTAATCATGTGTTGTAAATCTAGAATGGAATAAGACCTCTAAAAGCCATGGCACATGGTCACAAGGATTGCATCAGTAGCTGTAAGTCATGCAGTTTTTGGCATACTGTACATTAAAACTGTGAAGGTCAATGCTACACCTGCTCTGGTGTACCTTTTAATGTCCAAACTAGCAAATGAGTTTGAATGTTTTAATATACAATAGGTACTGTCAGCCAGAAGGAATGAGCTTGCTTGACTGGGAATAGATTAAACATAGCTACATGTAAAAAATCTGTACATTATAACTGCAATAATGAATGTACTACATGAAAATAAGGGAGTCTTTATGCTTATTAAGACTGCAGTACTAACAGTAAAGGTATAAAATATCAGGAGAGAGTTAGGATTCACATCTTTAGCCAAGAGAAATCAACATTGTTACTGAGGGTCGAGCTCTAAGAGATAACAGAAATTCACCTCCAAAGATAGAATTACTGAATGCTCTTGGAGTGGAGCAAACAGTAGGAATAGCTGGACTGCACTAACAATAAAAATATCCAGTATTACAATGTTCTAGATTTGGTTTGTTAACAGACACTTGGACAGCCCCTTCCTCTGGTAAGGACATGCCAATTAACATGACCATAAATAGACCATCCTAGAAAAAGTCTTACATGTCTACTTATGAAATGAGACCACATTGTCAAGTAGCCATAGAGGAAAAGGCTGAGTAATGACAAAAAAATAAACAAGCATCAGGGGTAAGATAGATTTAAAATTCACACACTAAAAATCTTAAATGTGACAGTTCCAAAACAAAATTATCTGGTTAAATTATTCATTAAATGTACAAGAAACATAATTAAATTCAGTCAATCAAAACAATCCCAGGTGCAGTATTTCAAAACCTTACAGGTACTGTACTACTAAACCTTTAATCAACCATACCTAAGAATTCAAACTGTGAACCAATATGATCGTTATAGTGATACAAGCATGAAAATCACCATAAATACTCCACATGATCATTCTAGAAGGAAAATATCCTGCCCAATTCAAATTCCAATGCAGCAATCATTTTCCCATACAGTCATTATCTGGTTCATAGAACTCAAATTTTTGGCAGAAATTTCTCTGATTAAAAGGCACCTAGTATATTATTAAAAGTTTTAGATTATGCTGATATTCCTTCTATGCTTCCTTAATACTTTAACAATGCACAGCAATCCATCATGATGAAGCATGTTTCAAAATCCTTTCTTCCCTAACTGACTTTTATCTTTATTTTATCCAGTTGTCGACAAGTAGTAATGAAGTCTTAATAATCATAAAGACTCCCTTATTTTCATGTAGTACATTCATTATTGCAGTTATAATGTACAGATTTTTTACATGTAGCTATTTTTAATCTATTCCCAGTCAAGCAAGCTCATTCCCTCTGGCTGACAAACATATCCTGTCTAATTAGAAGCATGTTGAATAATATAGCAGAGATTTGCCTCATTAACAGCTGAAATAGCAGCAGTACCTATTGTATATTAAAACATTCAAACTCTCCAGAGCTTGCAGATCTTTATCTCCCTCCTCAGAAGACCACTGAATGAGATTTGAAAATGGATCTGAGATTCATACAAACATATCCCATATTTGCCAGGCAGGATGCTTTGCTTCGCATGAACTGCTACTTATTCTTTGCATTCTGTGTAGCAACTGCACAGCAACAGTTGCACTTTAGCCTTATCTGATAATGATGTCCACACCATCTTCTATATTACAGATGAAGAAATGTTGGCAGAAAGGATTCCTCACTGAACCATCATGAAAGCCTTTGCTAAATTTGGACTTGTGATCAGACGTTAATGCATATGATGCTGGCAGCCTTAACTAAATGATGGGCTACAGTAAGTAGTTTGCGACCTTCTTAAACACAGTCAGTACATCACACCTTTTCTGGTGTTTATAGCACAGATGTTCCCTCTCCCTGTTAGGATCTGATTTTGGTGAATCCATGTCAATGTGTTGAAATCATAGTTTGTAAAGAAATAACAAGTTTACAAGCACGGCTACCTGTACAGGCAGTCCCCGGTTATCGGCGGGGTTCCGTTTCTGAGGGTGTGATGATAACCGAAAATCGCCGCTAACCGAAAATCAGCAATTTCGGTGCTTTTTCGGAGATTTTTGGGGGTTATCGGCGCCAAAAAGCGCCGATTTTCGGTTATCAGCGCCTCTGTTAGGTATGTATCGGCGCCAATACCCAATTATCGGCGCTGATAAGTGGAAATCAGCGATTTTCGGTGCCGAAAATTGCCGATTTTCGTCGCTAGACAAGCCCCATAAAACAGAATCGCTGTTAACCGAGCCCGCTGTTAACCAGGGACTGCCTGTATAAAGGTTTCTATACCTTTCTTTGTAGACCTAACATCAGTGATTTGGGTTAAAAGCGCTGAAAAGGTAATTGGATACAAATTCTTGTTGATTGAGCAATCAGAACTCTGCCCATATTTCAGGTCGAGTTAATCTCACTCACTGTCGTATAGTCCTACTAAACAAGCAGGAAGGTTTTAAGATTTTGTGTGACATCAACCATAATCCTAAGCTTTGTTAACAGCTCTTTTGCCCTTATAACCCTAACACATTAGTTAAGTCTTGCATACCACTGTATTCCATTACTGTGCTTCTAATCCGGATGTCTCACTGTCTTTCACAAATAAAGCACAATGCTTGTCAGGACAGATGAGTCTCAGCTATATAATCGAAACCTTATCCACATACTTGCTAGTAACGGTAAGCACTTTTGTGCATACTTTTCAGCTTGATAATGTTGAACATCAGCTTACAGTTCTGGTGATATTATGCATTTTTTTGTGAATTGTGATTTTTTTAAGCCGTAATTTTCTTCTGGCCTGGCATGATTCAGTGTTACTGGGAGGTCATCAATAGTGTTAAGCACTCGTAAATTTTTTGTAACTGTACCATCATCAAAAAGATAGAATATGAACCACCACTGATTTAGGTCACAGCTAAATCCATACTTTCAGCTTTGCCACTCTCTTGAGTCCACATTTCCAAAATTACAATATAATATTTGGTGTCCTTGAAGCTGGTTTTAAACATACTTTCAGAGAAACATTCAATTTGTTAACCTCAACAACTTTGGCCTGCGAGCCAACAGAGTTTACTTATTTAGCTTCTACAGTACACTTCCAACTTCTATGAGCATAGGAATGAGAAGGGAGTGTATTGAGGCTCACTGCCTGAACAAAAGTACAATATCTAAGCACTACACATAAATTGACTGCATATGAGATTGCTTTTATGATGTATTTATTGCATATTCTTTTCAGGGATGAACTATTTTCTGCATAATATAATACATATTAAACGGCACCCTCAAGACTAACCCAACAATATCAAAACTAGACTTGGTAACAGATGGTTCCCTTCTTGGAAAATGGCTGCCTGTTGGAGTTCCAAGTAAAATTCTTAAGTGCACCTGATATTAACATGATTCAAAACAAAGTGAATTACTGCAGACAAAACCATGTTAATCAAACAACTCAAGGAACTTGAAAAAACAGACAAATTTTATGTCAGCAATGGCACCTTGGAAAATGAGTACCTTGAAGAACTTTCAAGTACTAAGGCTCTTTTTTTTTTTAAACTATGCTTTATTTATCATTCATGCCAACTTTTATGCTTATATAGTCTAAATTTTTCTCTTTATTCTCATACCTGTTAAACTTATGAGACAAAATCTCACTGCACATTTCATGGCTTCTGCAATCTACTTCAATACCATGGCACTTCAGGACAGTTTACTTTTTAAATATTGGAAATTTTATCTTTATAGCTCTGAACAAGAGTGAAGAAATTACATGAGGTAGAGTAGTAGGCCTTGGAGAGTCAACATGTTTCAACCAGCAGGAATGTGATGAATGGCTCATCTTAGAAGCACACAGCTGTTCTGGTAGCTTGTCTTGAATCAATGTCACACCTGACAGATTTCTCTTTGACAAGAGAGGAAAAGTCATATTCCCCCATTTCAAGCACTGTGATCAACTAGATGAGGCAGCTATTGGCAACTGAAAGGATACCTGGGAGAGGCACAGACGCAAATAATTCATCTGGATAAAGGACCATTATATTCTACACCCATTCCAGATGAATCTGAGCAAACTTCCTGCAAGAGACATCATCCTGTGCATGAACAGACTGATTGAGCCTTACATCAGGAGCCATTTCAAACAGCTCTCTTCACTAGAGCATTTCATGAGTAGACTGTCTACAATTTAGAAGCAATCACAAAATTTTCATGTAACCATACATGTTCAATTTTTTTTTCTCTTGGTATATTTAAGAGTATTGTTCTTGAAAAGTCACTGAGATGATTCAAAAATTATTTTCTGTTCCTCTATAATGAATTTCCATTACTTTTTAAATAAACAGTAAAAAGTGCCCAAGTATTTGACACCTGTTTAGCTTTTAAAATGCATTTATGAAAATATTTCACATAATCAACAGGTGTAAGCTATAGAACCTATATATCGTACATGCCTTGCCACTGGTTGGGTGAGAGTGTGGGTACAGTGGATGCCCACAAATACTCGGTTAACTTATTTAAAGATAAATATGACACAACTTGGGGACGGGGACAACACTACATCACTCATACAGCTAGCCGTCATTTATTATTGTCTCCTGGCACATCATTCCTGGCCAAAAATGAGAACCCTTTGGAGAAAATCTCCTACTCTGATAAGGGAACTCAATTTTTCAAATGAAACATTATGACCAGTTCAAGCTCTTGAGGTTTACTGAGAGGTCACGGCAAACATCCCAGATGGTCCGATTTTCCTACACCCTAGCACAAACAAACCACTCTCTCTACATGGGCTGAGAATTATTTTAGTACTCCTTATTAAAAAGGCAGACCCTCATTCCTTTCCTAACGCATGACATCTGAAAGGGAAGTACATTGTTGGCTTTCTTCCCAAATATTTGTTTCGAAGAAGTCTCTGAGTGTACAGGGTGGACATCAAAGGCAATATTCGTAAAACATTATTGCCATGAGCTCCAACAAATTTGACTACACTGTGTATCAGTAAGTGATATGGTACATCCTGTCCTCATAGGTGCTTCAACAGAAAACCATGGGTCTTCTTGATGTGGTGGTTATGCTAAGATATTGCTGAGAAAGGCGCAACAATACCGTGACCAAACCCAGCATATTTTGGTAAGTCACTTTAGAACTATGTCTTAATATTTTCAAGTTTGTGTTTGTTTCATGTTATTTGTTGCCAAACTCTAGGGGTATCTGGAATAAAGAATGTGGTTTATAACTTGTGACTTTACCTTGGACTGATAATTTATCTGGGTTGCTGGGATTGATTTTTAGGAGCTAAGCCATTTTGTCACCTGCCAATTTCTTTTGCAAGCTCCTTTGAGGATGAACACTGGCTACACCATCAGAAAACAGGTTTTGATATAGGAAAAACCTGTTTTTGTTAGATGTTGTGAGTCCCTAATGAAAAGGCATGGGACTGAGGTGAACAATTATCCTGCACAGACCTGAAAAAGTAATGAAGAAAATGGCCAATGTAGAATGCACCATTGCCACAACAGTGTGTAAAGAATAAGAGCTGAACCTAGGTAGTTGGTGTAGACAAAGAGATAGAGCCCTCTTGTCTTGAGTCCTTATATTCTACCATTGTGACAACATGTGCTATTCTGGCCAAGACCAACCAGAAGAGAATTCTTTGAAACTGGTTGGTCTGTCTTATAGAGCCCTGGGGCGACCATGAGAGTAGCTCCTTTGAGGATGAACAGATGCTAGCAAAAATAGGTTTTTCCTATGTCAAAACCTGTTTCTTATGTTAGTTAATGATGCCAATACAATAACTGTCACTATAAGTATATACTACTGTAGTATAGAAAGTCTTACTTGTAATTTTAAGATTCTTTTAGGTTACATCTAACAACAAATTCAGCATTAATCACAGTGCAGGTAAGTGATCTGAACAGCATCAACACTGTTAATTCCTCTGCCCCACACTGAGGTTAATTTACAACAGCCACTCTCCAGGAGTTTTGTTTAGTATACAGCCAGGCAGTGATTTTCATGCAGATGCAAGGAGCTAATGAAAGTTGCATTTAGAATATTGCCAGGCAGTGGTTTTAATGTAAACACATAAATCTAATGGGAGTTCCATTTAGTATCTTCAGTATAAAGCCAGGCTCTGGTGCATTTAGTAAACAGCCAGGTGATGGTTTTATTGTAGATGCACAGATCTAATGGGATTTGCATTTAGAATACAATCAGGCAGTAATTTTAATGTGGATGCACAGATTTAAAGTAGAATTGTATTTACATGGAATGGGAGGCAGCCAGGTGGCAGTGTTAATGTACATTCATGGATAATAGGAGTTCCATTTAGAATACAACCGGGTGGGGGTTATAATGTAGACGCACAGATCTAATGGGATTTGCAGTTACAATAAACCAAGCAGTGGTTTTAATGTAAAAAATATCATGGAAGTTGCATTTAGAAAATAGCCAGGAAGTGATTTGCTGCACACAGATCTAATGAGAGCTGCATTACAATATAGCCAAATGCTGGTTTTAATGTTGATGTACAAATCTAAAAGTGAATAGCAAAATTTCTTGTTACATAACCACCAGGTGGATTCTGAAATACAGTTTCAATCTCAACATCATGGGCAATTACACAGAACTCCTCTACATAGCTGACAGAGATTGCTGGCAAACACAAGTACAGTAACATTTACTGAAACTTAGTCTGCAACTATAAATAAAGAGGAAACAGTTTTCCCATGACTCTGGACCTACTACTTATTGTGAAGAAAAATGAAGTGTTTTCATGAATCAAGATTTCAGACTTATGATAAGGATAAATAGTGTTTCATGCATCTGGATCTACTACTTAAAGAGGACAAATCAAGTATTGTTCATGAATCCTGTCTATCACTTACGATTAAATACACGTGTTCTTTCACAAATATGGATCTATTACTCAAAATGAAGACAAAATAGGCGTTTTTCATGAATCTGGATTTACTTTTTGCAAAGCTGGACCTACTGTGTATAATAAAGGACAAAACAAATGTGTCTTCATGAATAAAGATCCATTAAGTATAATTTATGAAACAACAAGTGTTTTACACGAATCTATGGCTGATACGAAAAATGAGAAAACAAGAATGCCTTTTCCATTAACCTAAATATAACATAATGTAAAATAAAAAAAATGGTGTTTCTTACATGCAGAGGATCATACTATTTATGTTTTAGGAAACAAAATATTTTTCCTTGAATCAGACCTCTGTGAAATTATTTCACCCACATCTTTCCTGTTCTTTCAATGACACACATCTCCAGTCTCCATTCTTGGGGGTCTTATCCAAGTAGGTATGGGTCTTCCAACTCTTATGGTGCCCACAGAGGCCCGACTGACACTATCAAGTACTATTCTCCCAGAGGTTGGGCAAAGGACCTGTCAAAGCCATCCCCATCTACCTTTCATCATTATCTCATCTACATACTGAACATTTGTAAAGTCTCTTATTGTGTCATTTTTCACTCTATCCTGCCATCTGACTCCTACTGTTTTTTTTAAAGCTAATTTTCAAATTGACAAACCCTTTTAGATATGTTTTCATTGTCAAACCATGATTCATGCCCATTCGGCAATACACATTGTACAGTACAACATTTACAAATAATCTTACTTCAATTTGCAATTTCACTTTAATAATGGCTAATTCATGTGTAAGAGAAGATCATAAACAATGATACCTGCTATGAGTCAGATCAAAAAGCAAAATATCTATCCTCTTGAAGTAATCACCTCCAATGGTAAATGCCTCCCCCCCATAAAATAAAATTACATTTAAAATTGATGAAATCAATTACTAGGATTGGGACAAGAGGGAGAGTGTGCCTTCTACCTGTATATCTTCCAACCTCAAGGTAAAGAATTTGCTGTGAGCAATGCTTAGGGAGAGGCAGAGGCTGGCTTCCCTTCCCAATTAGGATTTGGAGTGCAAGGTTAGGTTGGAATGAATCCCTGTATTTCACTTTTGCTTGGTGGTGCTTAACATGAGGTGTGTCCCCCAGGTCAGGTAAGGACCTGGCACTCTAAGTTAGGACTCCCTATATTTTACTATGTGACTTATGGCACTTAAGATCAGGATAAGTGGGGTGCTAGGCTTGATTACGATAATGAAAATAAGGTCTGGATGCATCCCTGCAATTGGCCTTGATTGTTATACATAAGGGGCTGAGAAAATGAAAATGAGTGGTTGTACCAACAACAATGGTCATAATGCATAATACTCAAATTAAATACCGTAGTTAGAAAAATATAGGGCTCTGTATTCAGCAAAAAGTTAAAGTATCAACGTATTTACAATTTTTCTTGTAACACTCACCAACTCTTTATAGTGGTCAAGACTGTTCAACTTAGGGAGTCCAAACCCTATTATCTTGATTACTGCTGAGTACACTAGTAGCTGGAAATGTTTAGTGATGAGATGGAAGAAGACAAGTCATTTGATGTGGCTTTAATGAACAGGAAGGGTGCAATTGCATTTAACACAGTTTTGGTTTTCCTTCATTCTAAACCTTAGGCAGCACTGTCGTATTCCAAAAATATTCACCAAACTCACGAGTGAAAAGACTGAACATAGCAGCAACATTGTTCAGTAATCCTGACCTAGATTAATATGAAAATAACAAAGCAACAGTTGAACACTTACCATCTCCTGAAGGCAGTAAAAGCTTTCAGTACTGAAAGTCCAAAATCCATCTATTTTGGTGACCAAACAGCAGTTAGAGAAGCCTGTTGAGTAAAATCAAAATGAGTTCACAGTACATGACATTAACTTAGAATGTATTATATCTATTTTTTTTCCTTACATCTTATAACTTAGCAACTCTTCCTTTCCAGTAAAAATATAAACAGTTCATGAGTTAAGATATTGAACATAACAAGACTACTACTTTGCAATCCTAGAGTAACATAAATATAACAAATAAGAAATTAAACACTTACCATCTCCTGAGGAAAGTAAAATTCTGTTTAATACCGGGAGCCCAAAAATAACTGGATGGCCAATAGACATTGGGGAGGTACCTGTTAAGTAAAGTCATGATGGGTTCACATTACATTAAGGTCTTACTCCAGATGTAAACTACAGTAGCAGTTATTTATCTATTCATTTATTTATCTATTGCTTTATTTATTTTGCTTTTATTCCAGTAATAACAGTAATCCTACATTCTTACCTAATATAAAAATAGCAAGTGCGTCAATGAATATTCTTGTAACAGTCAAGGCTAGTTGATTTCTATTTCTTTGGATCACCGTTCAATTGGTTAAAGTTGGAGTGCATAAGCATTTCATTTCATTACCTACAACCACATAGAAGGAGCCTGTTGAGCAAAGTCAAGGTGAATACAAACTATAACATAAAATACAACCTTGAGTATTTTGTTTTCTCATCCTGAACCTTTGGCATCATTTCATTCCACTATTATTAATCATTATGTATGAATGAAACAATTAAACAAAATTAATTTGCAGTCAATGAATAATAGTGTAATAATAAAGAAACAACTGAGAAATCAATTTTCTTTTAACACTTACCATCAGCTGGGTAGGGAGCCTACTGAGGTAGTCCTAACCTTGACTCCTATGGACAGGCTCATATTCCATAAGATTTTCTTCATGGTCCCCCTACAATCACCTCATCACCATCTCGGCTTCTGGAACCAGTGCTTCTCAATTAGTTTTGCTGATTGACAAGACCTCCATAACAAGACTTGTCATTAGGTCCCAAGTGTCTTCGGAGTGATTTAATGTCAGGATGAATAGGTCATTCTACTAGTAAGGTACTTCCATGGCATGGCAGTATCAACTAAATTCACACATTTTCTTTTTACTTCTTCCCCTGAATGAAGGTTACAGCCTCTCTAGTAAGGTGTAAAAGTTTTTCAGAGGTCATTTTGGAAGTGAAGGATGTAAATACCCAAAGAATCTCTGCTTATGACAACCTGGCATGCAAGTGAGAAGGTACCTCCAGGTGTCTACCAGATGCTAAAGTGCTTTGAAAGCTTTTTGATAAAAAACATTTTCCATTTTCATAATTTTTTTTTACCAAATTTAAGAATATGAGCAGCAATTCATCCCAGCCATGCCCATGCCAATATGCCCCATGCTCAGAATGTTGGCTGCTTCCTGAACAGCAATGAGAATGTCACCATTAGGCATCACTTAGAGTGCAGTACTGCATATTTTTGGATGTTGCGTGGGACAAGTCACATTGGGCAGATGTTTTTTAATAAAGTTCTCAAAGTAAAAGGTTGTTGATATTCTTTACAAAATGTTGTCCACTATATCTACACTGTTCTCAACAGGAGTAATAATCACTACAGTAATTACCTTGAGGTCATTTTCATCAAAAGATTCTACTGGAGAAGTCCCCGCTCATCGGATCAGCATTAAAAGTAAAATGGAAAATAGAGCCCAGCAAATACTTACTGCATGGGAGGTTCTATGATGACTGCCATTTTGCAAAGAAGTTTTAAGTTCTTCACCTGAATGATACCAGAAGATCACTGACACAGATTCAGAGGGTAAATCAATACACACATCAAGGACAGCTGCTGACTGCATGGCATACTCCAAAGGTTAATAATTAAAACATATACTGTCATGAGTTCATAACCTTCAAAAAATTCAGCATCTCAATGATAAATAAATTTCAGAAGTGGTTAATGGCATATTTTTCTCTTATTTGAAAGGCTCAGCCTGTTAATGACTGCCAATATGATTAGATTTCATCAGTAATAAAAAATGCAGGCAATTATCACTTGTACAACAATGTTTACACATGCAGTACCTGTGAACCAATTAGCAGATGGATGAATGAACTGCTCAGCATGAAGGCTGAAAGGACCATTAAGTGCAATCAATCAACCAGTCACTATTATCAAAGGAGCAAGAGGCTGTGCAGCAGTTTTCATCTGATATCCAAGCTCAATTTTTAACCAGAGATTAATGTTCTCAATGTCCTGAAAAATACATAAAGATTGATTTTACAGCATGACCGGAGTTAGTCCCCATTTCTTATTCATGATAAACTGTGAGAGGAGAACAATACAGTTATTTGGGGATATGATAAATCCAGTACCATCTTTCCATGATTTCAAGTTTGACCAAATACTGAAGAGAAAAACTTGACTGCTATATATTTAAGGTTCAATTTAAGCTTCTTGGTACAATACATTTAACAGTCCAAACTTTTTAAGTTCTATAATGATAGATTTAAAGAATCATTACAGTACTATTTTCATTCAAATTATTCATACTTACAAACAGGACATACTGAATGGCCTATAACCTGAAAGACATCTTTCAACAAAACACAATTACAATGTAAAATAAAGACAAAAGAGATAGAGAGAAATTGCAGTTTAAAATACTAAAAGTACTGCAGAGTACAGTAAAATACAAGTAAATGTTTTCAAGGAAGAAATCACCAAGATACAGAGACCTACTTCTAAAGATTCTTTATTTTGAGAAAAGGCTTAGCAAAACCAGTATATTTACATCTGTCAAGATAAGAATTACACCACAATCCTGCAACATGGTGTGAACAGAGATAAAACTGTATAGTATGTATATCCAAAAAGGTACCTTTAATGAGGAAAGAATAATTAGCTCCTAATTTTTTTTAAGAAAATGACACCCTCCTTAATAAAGATACTGTACTGTATACTGAAAATATCCTTAATAATTGCCTTTGAAGATGTTATTCTCAATAAAATCAAGAGGTTCTGTTTACTCTGGTGTCATATTCCCTAGGCCCTGGCAACACAGTGGTTAATAGTTGTAACATAAGCTCACTGTACATACTAATTTCTATTTATCCAGACTACGGTACAAGCATCAGTCATTACTGGGTATACTAGAACTCCTTAGAAAAAAACACACAAAAAAGGGGACAATCGATTTTGCTTTGTGGTATATTCCAAACTCCATGTACTCAGATTCAAATTACTTGATTGATTCCATTGAACAATATCTTAGTAAGTACTTTGAAGTCAAAGGCCTTCTTTCATGTTATTTAGAATTTTCAACAAACATATTTTAGTCTGCATGGAATGTACACAATCTCATAAAAAAATTAGATTTTATACCTGTAATGTGGAAGCCACAGTAAAGTCCCTAGTACAGACCATCAATGATTTTACAGAGTAGTTGAGCCAAACCCATCATTTTTACATTTGCCATCAACCACCGGGACAAGTCCACAAAAAAGTTTTTTGTAGGAAAAGGCTCTTTTTGAGTATATTTGTTCTTTCTGTTTTCCGTACTGTACAAAAAAATTAAAGACATTCTGATCAATTCACAAAAGACTGAATGCTGCTATCTAAGAATGGCAGAAGGTATAATATCAAATTGGTACATATCAAAGAATAAAATTGCTCAAAAATTTTCAACATTTATGTCTCTGATCAGCTTACCGTAACTGTACACATCTTTCCTGATGCATTTTCAACAGAAATGCCGATTCATCACTGAAAGTTTCATAAATGAAATTTACACTGGATAAGTTGTACTAAATATTTAATAATCTGGTTATCTGGAGTTTTACAACTTTTTTTCATCAGGCAAGATTAAAGACGATGATATATGCAAATCCAACACCGTATTCACCAAGTACTCTGGACTTTGAAAATGTCTCTCCATCAAAATAAAAGTATGGACTTACAACAGACTCTTTTGTCTTCATAATTATTCACATCTTATGTCTAGATCTTCATTTTAAGGGTTTAGGCAGATTTTTTTTTTACATTTTCCTCAATTGACCGTACTTTCTACTCAATCATCTGGTATAGGTCCTCGTCACATATGCAACCTGCTCATCTTTACCATCACCCTTCTACATGATCTGCCAGGCCTTCCCACTAAATGAAATTCCATCACTTCCCTATCTACCTCCTTAATGATTCATCACCTCCCATTTTCATTTATTGCTCAGCCCATCTTGATTCACTTATGCAGCCTCTAAACACAGACTTCATCTGTGGTGCAACATCACACTATTCAACCTATGGATTTTAGCGTTTTGCTCTTTCAAAATAGCTTTACTGAAGCCTACAACATACCTCAACCACTTGACTTGTAGCATGACCTTATTAGCAAATTTTAGCGATGATTCTCAGAATTTCGCACCGACTTTACAAAATTTAATTTTCTTTGGTCAAGTACCCATGTCTTCACTGTTAACAGCAGCACAGGCCCTCCACATTTGCTTTCAGCAAAATCATCTCATTCCATTTTATCCACATTATTCTTTTTCCAACTTACCTCTCAACTCCCTCAAAATCAAGCATGCGACTGAAGCAACAGATTCGTTACACCCTTTTCGTGGTCTGCCTCCACCTTTGTCCTTGCTTTCTGTTGCAGTTAAGTTCATTTCACTTTGATCTTTAGAATTACTTTATGATTAATCATCAAACACACCACTTCTCATTTGATTGAAGAGCAAATCTGAAATTAATGAAAAATGTATATATGGAACATCTAGCTACTCTTCCGTGAATTATCTTTAGTTCAATTTATACACTTATACCCCAAGCTAAAACCAATCTAACTTCCAGCATCTAAAATTTATCAGAAATTTAGACAGCCAAGTTGCCACACTCCAAGAAATTTTAGTTTTGTAAAACAAAATGCATTACTTTATAGTACAGTACTTCAATTTATATCACTGTACTTAAAAATTATTACAGGATAGTTTAACCAAGTTCAATTACACAGCTGGCATTTAGACAAGGCATGGGCATAAGATCTTCAAATATAATTAAATGTTTAAAAAGACAACCAAATCTCATTCAGTTTGTTCATATACCTATACATTACTCAATATGAGTCAAAATTGTCCCAAGTCCAGGTCCACATGACACCTGAGTTTCAAGTTTCACTCCCTTGCTACAACAGTAATCTAGTAATTCACTCCCTTGCTACAACAGTAATCTAGTAATCCAACATTCTTTGCAAATTCGCTTTTATTACAATTCTTCTGGTTTGTCCTATCCTTCTCCTCACTAATGAACAGTAATTAATTCCTTGAAGAAGAATTATATTTCAAATTCTTTGTAACTCCAGAATCTTTTATTGTTATCTTTCAGACTGAACTTTGGTAACTTTTATATTCAATCAGCACTACCTTACAGAGCCTAGTGCATTTTGGGGATGTGCACCCACTGTAGCGGGGAATAGAAATACAAAATAATCACTTTGAAGAAATCAGAATACTATGTTGAATATGTTATATACTGATATGGCTGCTCTGAAGGGTAACTAAAGGAATATTTGAGGTCTTAAAAAGAAAAGAACATCTTTAAAAAGGTTTCAGTTTTAAAACTTCTTGTTCCAAAATAGACAGGATATCAAATAGAAAATACAATTACATTATGTTTAGAGTACTGTATTAGTACAACAAAAAGAAATTATAAATGAGATGTTCCACTGAAATCAATTTCATTTTAAATGCAACGTCAATTACACACAAGTCAAACCTGAAAATATTCTGGTCTTTACCTTTCAAAAAACTAAATGTTCTTTTTACTTCCCCGCTCATAAAGAAAAACAGAATTTTGTTATAACTTTACTCAAAATACAATATACAATAAACAATTTTAGGCAGTTTAAAGTACCGATCACTTTGCTGCCCCTCTTACATTACATCCACTGGCATCAGATAAAAAATGACAATAAACTTTTATTTTACAAATTATAACTATGTATTAAGTAAGCACATGTAATGTACAAGCAGCAGCTCATGAGGTGTAAAACTTCACAGTGCATTTTATGTGCTTTGCGGTTTAAATTTCCAAGAGGAAAATCCCTTTACATTATAAAAATCTGAAGACAAATAATTTACATTAAAGCTAATATATTACAATAAATTCAAATAACATGTGCAGTGATTCTAATCCCCACAAAATAAAGAACAGAGAAAGAAACAACTGTCCTTTTATCGGAATGGGAAAATAACTACTAATGAGTTTTGTCATGGACTAAGCAATCCACATGTGACATGCTACAAATTAATAACCGAAATAAAATATTAATGCAGGTAATATCCGTCATGCAATACCTAACAAGACTCAATCACTTTCCAGACAGAAAAGTCACTCATAAATCTAAACTTAAGCATTTTTATAATGAAATTTACATCGAATTCAAATAATTTACAGATGATCTAATAAGAAAATGACACAGCATTAATAAAATACTTTAATGCACTCAAAAAATATACACCAAAGACAGCGCTGGATCAAAAACTTCAACAAGACAGGAGCTTAACAAATTAACTTCCTTAAATTTTTTCTTCAAGTACTGTATAGTATTAAACATAAAATGAGGAAAAATAAAACCCCAAGAAACATTAAAAATGTTAATGGCAGTGTGGGAGGTGCTCTCTTAAGCGGAACAATTGTCATTAAAGATCGGTTAAAAGGTTCCACAAGTTTCAAAACACTTCATTCAGTCAATCGACAAAGTGCCATGCTCAACAACAAAACATATTAGAAAAAGATACAAGATAATAAACATGTTTCTGTTTATTTGTTATCCATAGGTTAGCAGAAACTAATACTGAAATTATCCTCATAGTATGGGACTATACATTGTGACCGGCATAGAAAATGGCAATGTGCCATTAGGCTTCTTGATAACCTTGCGACTAAGCATGACAATGCTGGCAATTACAGATGCACAAACCTCACTGTGCCTTCTAAGCTTGACCCTACAAGTTGCTAATAAATCTGTAAGGAAATTTTCTAGGAGCAAGTCAGTTCTTAGAATTCCAAAGAATGAACTCAGCGAAAGCCCTGTTGATAACTATCACAAAACCCTATCACAAAAATAAAAGAACGCAGATATGTAACTGTAACAAAATAAAAATTAGAAAGAAATGTAATTTTCAAAGTAACTGCAAGCCAAATTTTTACAATGAAGCATCACATGCACCAACTACTTGCATATCATTACTGTCAATATATACATCATAATGACTACATAATTCATACTACTCTCAAGTGTATAAAATTAACTATTCCCATAAAGCTACTTATGTTCGCAACTTGAGACAATAAATACAATAGGTGGAACTATACACTGTCAAAAATGACTGACCCCTGACATATCGGACATATGACTTATCGTGGAAGAGTCCTTCTAACGGACTCTGTCTTAGCTTTGTTATTTTTAAATCTAACAACAGGGTACCTTGAGCTGCTCTCCTGCAAGATCTGGAGAGCACCATATGAATTCTATGTACAACATTAAAAACTATAAGTGCAGTGCTCAAGTTTTGTGTCTTTGTGCCCGGGAAGAACGAGTGAAAATATGACCAATAATGGAATCTAAAGCTTGCCTACATGAAATCCAAACCTACTCTGTAATAATAAAAAGGTTTATGGATGCACCATTGTAAAAAAAATTATGTCTTAACTATTATTCAGAAAGATTAACCTTTGAACATATCTACATCAACAACAGATTTTCAAAATAAAAAATAAAGAAATTTATCCCAGCTGGATAAAACAAAAGGAGATCATCTAAATATATCCATTTGGTAAGTTTTTGTAAACAATATCCAACTAATCAAAAATATATGTTCACCAATATTTTACAAGATTTATAAATGATGCTTGGCAGGCGGAGATGGCACCCTACAGCTATACAGTACTGTTATCAGGTCATTAGTTCTTCATTAACTGGCGAGGAGATCCACTCGGGCATGATTTGTTTCCCAGTTTTCAGTGACCACTGCATCTATTAGACAAGGAGTTCATTTACATATCACATTTTCAAGTCTCACAACACCATGCTTAATCAAAACATTTCAATAAACTTTCAAGAACAGCCTGTTACACTTCCCCCGATGTGCGAGATGTTTACGTACTCACAAAATCAACACTTTAAAATACGTCCCAGTTCCAGCAAACTTCTCAACCACATTACGAGGCGCCATCTCTCTCTGCCGAGTTGACTAATGAAGCTAAGAGCCAAGCATTCCACTAAATCATCATGATTTGTGGTTGCTGGTCAGCCACGTTAAACCCTCGTATAGTCCATCACCTGTTGTTGCACAACACGGTTGAACATACCAGTTTCGGTCGCGAATTCTTGTTAACCCTAATTTTTCTTGTATTTCGTGAGGTTTCATAGCTGGAAGAGAAAATTCACGTGATTATAAGTCATAAGTATTACACTGTTCATCCTTGTGGAACAAGGCAAAAGGCCATGAACTTGCATGGCACATTTCGAAAGAACAACAGAAGCCCATATAAATGAAAAATGTTTATCTAATAAGTAACTGCACATAATACCATTTCATAAAAGCAGTATGCCCAATAAAATAACTTGCCAAATAAATTTATACTTTTGTATTCATTTGAACACTTACCATCAGGTAAATCCTGTTTATTAGCAAATACAAGAATAATAGCATCTCTCATTTCCCTGTCATTGATAATGCGATGCAATTCTTGCCTTGCTTCGTCAACACGATCTCGATCAGCGCAATCCACTACAAAAATGAGACCTTGGGTTCCTGTGTAGTAATGCCTCCATAGCGGGCGTATTTTGTCTTGTCCACCAACATCCTGATATAAAACAAACGAGAAGTTAAAGTTAAAAATACATATTTCTTTCCCATAACTTCTTAATTTTTCTCAGCAACACTCTCACTTCATTATTTTGCTTAAAAAGCTAAGGGCCTGAAATTAAAGTTTTAAATTCAACAGGACTGAAATTCACATATATAATACTGTGTACAGCATACAGCATTACCAAAATGTTTGGACTTCATGACTTTTACACTTGCCTCCTTTAGGATATTCAATATTCATACAATGACAAATATTACTGTACCACAGTTTAACCAGACAACACTAAAAACCCTAACTCTCACAGGGTTGTTCTAAAGGATTTGTTCACAACAAGGCCTAATCATGCTTCTACATAAAAGTTTGCAATTACACAGTAGATACATGTACTGTACAGTAAATAAATATATACAGTATATACACATGCAAAAGATGGGTAAAAAAAATTAGAGATTTTACACTGTATTGATATAAATACTGTAAATTAATTTGCAAAATACATATATATTGTAAAAAGGGTTTTTTTTTTATCATTTCAAGCTTCCCACTCTTCATTATTTTATGCCAGGCTTTTCCATTACAAGGATGAAGACTGGTAACGTGTTCTCTACAATTTTCTGACTTGGCCTACTTTCTACTTTATTTCCCAAATTGTCCAGGTATTTAACCATGAACCTCTAGTGGATTTTCTGAGCTTTCATGCTGCTCACTGATTTTATAATGAAAAAAGTGGTTGGGGATGGAAAAGAAGGTTAAGACCAGAAAAACAACAAAGATGACAGACTTAGAATATGCAGATGGTGCTATTTTAATCTGTAAAACACCACAGATTTACAAAACTTTAACAGAATGAATCACATCTAGATATGGAATGAAACAAATCTAAGAAAAATGTTAGTAATGAGGACAGAGTATGCAAAGGATGAAACAACATTAGGTAGAAAAATGATAAATGAAGCTGAATATTTCAAACACTATACTGTATTTAGCAGCAATAATATCCAGTACAGGCTCCCTAAGTAGGAATTTTAGTGAAAGATTAATGATGGAATAACAAACAATATGCAGGCTGAAATACGTCTGGAAACCAAAACCGAAGTTCTATAAAAAAAAAAAGATTATAAACAAATTTAGTACTATCTACAGTATATTACAATACAGACATGACTCTTGGTAGACAACGAAATTATATCTAAAAGATTTTGTCAATTTCAAAGAAAAGCTTTAAGAATACAAGGAGTCAGATGGAAAGATCAAATGAGGATTGATACCATTAGGGAAATTATGAAGTTCCATATGTAGATGAGATAATGATGAAAGGGATAAGGAGATGGCTTGGACATGTCCTTCACACAACCCTGGGAGAACAATATATGATAGTGTCAGCTGGGTTCTGTAGGCACCAGAGTAGTTTTTCAGATTCAGACCTACTTGGATAAAAACTATGAGAACTAGTTTGGTAAGACACATAGCACCGGAAAAGAGAGGAGTGGTGGAATTTCACAGATGCCCTTTGCATTAAGTGTCACTAGAGGCAATGATAATATAAGGATACAGAAATAGGTGTATCTGGTCTGGATACAGTAAGTACATCTTTGGCTAATCAAAAAGTCATCAATCATGACACTTTTAACAATAGGTAACTTTTGTAATGTCACTAATGGCTATAATAAACATACACAATCTTGGAATGCTTCATTTTCCTGCATGCATGTATTACATCATCTTAAAATGCCTGAAAGTACAATCATTTAAGAATTTATAGAGTCAGCAAATCCCAATAAAAATTTTGTAATGTTTCAAAAAAAAAAAAAAGCATCAAATGCTTTTGGAACATCACAGAAAAGAGCATTAACCCTTATGGGACGGATTGAGCCTCAGTGTGAAGTAAAACAGGTTTGGGGAGGTGGACGGATTGAGCTTCAGTGTGAAGCAGCATTACACACCACTGTTATGGTAATAATGATTCAAAACAAAGGTGCCAATACTTCTATATGCTATAAATTCACTAATGGCAACTTTTATACAGACATGAGAGTTAGGCCAGTATCAGTAATGCTTGTGACTTCAAGGGGGGAAGTACTGCGTCTCTCTCTCTCTCACGGGAGTCTTTTTTAATATTTGCTTGTAAATATACGAAGGGGTTGCTGTTGTTTTTGTTTTTGTCTTTTACGATAGTATGTCAGTTGTAAATGTAATTTTACAAAGAAAATGGCAAAGAAATATTAGAAAAAGCGTGTAAAAGTAAAAAAAAGTTACTGAATCATCCTTCTCGTAATTTTACATGAATATTTTACAACAAATATGCCAAAAACTTGTTACTGCTTTCATTTCTTATCTGTTTTGATATTGTGTGAGCAGTAATAATTTTACAAAATACAATAAATTTATTTATTAGAAAAAACATATGTAAGTTGGTAAAATTTACGATTGTCTTGTAAATGAGGCCCCACAAGGGGTTGTAAATAGTAATTTTCAACTTCTCGTGGGAGGTAGGGAAAATTTTTTAGAATTTTTTTATTTATACACCATGTAAGTATGTGTCATTCTCTTTCCATTGATGTGATTTTTTTTTTATTTTGCCGACCTCAAAGTTTCCCTGGTCTGGGGTGCTACACATTGATAAATTATGCCGTCCCTTCAAAGCCTCTACAATTACTATTTTCTAAATGGGTCAATGAAACCACTGTTTATATGCTATTTTAAGACCTAAATTGATGGGATTGCAATTTATTATCTTTCCATATACCAGTCTAGTTCTGATCATTCGTCTAATTTCTATGCATAAGGCCAAAGATCTAGATCTTACACAAATAATCATGGTATTGTCCTATTCTTTAGGAAGAGTTTCTAGTCTATGGTAAATTTGATAGTTATAACAATATAGTAAGGAAAAGTTCATTTACATGAAATGTGACAAATTTTCATAATAAAAATTATTATTTGGATACTTACTTACTGTTAAAGATAGCTTATATCCGTGACAATAGGCATTCAAACAAAAGATCATGTCGCTGACTCGGATGAGTGTCTCATACACCTGTTCTTTACCAGGTGTGTTTCAAATGTTTTAGCTGTCAGAATTCTCCTTGACAGCCCACTAAGTAGTGGGATTGGGCGGGGTCTACTTTAACAGTAGATAAATATCCAAATCATAAACTTTATTTTCAAAATTAATACTATTTGGGATGACTTTTACCCACTGTTAAAAATAACTGATTCCCATAGTGAGAAGATAATGGCAGGTAGTGCCACTAGACAAAATCAGCTCAGCCTATCAAGCTAAAGGTTACTTCTGTGAAACCCAACTCATTCTTCAGGGAGCAAAGCTCTCATATGTGTGCAGTAAAGAGCAGCCTTTTGGAGAAAACTGCTTCAATTCAGCCAGAATGAAATAGATTTGACATGAAGGGACCTTGTGCCTGGGTAAAAAGCCCCCCAAAACGAGTCAATTCAAGTTAAATACCTGTATGATATAAAGGTATGCTCCTCGGTATGTACCTTCATGCACCCCAAAATATTAAAAACCGGGATTTAAAATAGAGAGCCTAAGAGATTGCTCTTTCTTCAGTTCAGGAAAAGACTTTACCCACTGCTATTAGCAGACTAAGGGCTGTAACGTTTTCGGACGTGATTCTACGTACTTAAGATAGTGACCAGCAAAAATTTAACTGCACTTCTACTGCACCTTATTAATCACAACCACAAATTGTCTTAAAACTAAATGAAGTTGCAACTGCTCCTACATAATGAAAGTTTAATTTCTCAAAAAGCGAAAGGTATGGAACACATTTCTCATGCACAAGCCTGATGAAATGTGTCAGAGAACATCATGTTCATTAACAAAGATGCTCTAGATTTGTTAAAACCTCAAAACAAAAGGTTAACTTTCCCTCTTCCTGGTTAAGATGCATCCCAGACCATCCAAGACTGGAAGATGCAAAATATACCGGAAGATGCGTTAGCAATTCTCTGGTAGACATCAAAGGTGCCTCACACTGAGGGACCTGGGGCAACCCGAACGAACTGTAAGGTCTGTAAGGTCTGAACCTGTCTAAATAAATGTTAACTGCCATAATACGATACACAAGTGTTTCCTCTTCCTTTCCCATCAAAGACGTTAAATTCGGAACTTATAGAGTATGAGAGAGACCTACAGTGTTAGAAAGTCCAAAAATCTCCAAAAAACATTCCTTTTGTGGCTACTAAGACTCTACAGGAGTCACTGAGCAATTCCTGCACTCGAAATTCACTCAATACTTTCCTCAGAGTTAACAAATGTAAGGTAAATGCATCTGAATTTAGCCAACAAATGGAAGGTACAGTAACTGCATCTAAATTAGGCCAAACTTGAAGAAAAACATACACCAATTTAGCCTGAGGGCCCTGAAAGTAGAAGACGACTGGTCATTCCTCTACATCAGCTTGCTAACAAGTCCACATTTGAGTGCTCCCCCCGTTCCACAGCTACTGGCAGACTTGTGGTATGATGACCATTCCATGGGCAGAACTTGTTCTTCCTGAATCCTCAATCACAAAAACATTATCCTTCCCTGGAATGAACTGCAAAACCAATACTATGTTGTTCATTTCTGGCCAAAGACGTACTCTTTCTGCTATGACTTAGTTTCTGACCAAGTCTGCATTGCAGAAACCCTTCCAGATAGCTAAGAGTTCGAGTTCTTAGGGATAAACCTACCACAAATCTCCAACACTTTCCACCACCCTGACACCACTGTGATGGTCCCGGATCACTTAAAAGATTTAATAAACATTAGATTCAAGTTGCAATTCTGTTATGCAAAGACCACACGGTAACTGATTATCCTGACATTCTTAATTGAAGCCATGTGTCTAACAAAGAAAGCCATTACAGTGAAGGAAGCTTCCTTAAGGGCTCAAATTCTTTGAACAGAACAAGTGTCAATTCTTCTACCTACAGAAAAGCTTGAAAATATGAGTCTACCCTTAACCCCAGATAGGGAATGACTGAGCAGGAGTTAGGGATGCGTACTGAAAATCATGATGCACAGAGACTGAGGCAGACAAAGTGACAGATCCTTGGCCTTCGGATTACCATCAACAGTGTTAGGTAACTTGACCCACCTGACTCAGTATAAAAGAATTCTTGCACCTAAAAGATGACACCATCCCTCTATGGGCAACAAATTCCTCATGATACTCGAGACAAAGCACCCTGAACAGGAATACCATCCTTGCAAATAAACACCGAAGGGACTTGCTCAACTGAGGATCTATTGGTATGTGGAAAACACATCCTGCATGTCCACCAAATCATCTAATTGTTCTTCTAGAAAGTCACTATAACCGTGGAAAAACCATGACAAACGGCGAGATGCATTAAGTTGTTCTGTTTCGTTATGTCCAATACCGGGCATCAATTTCTGGGTGCTTATGGCACTACGACAAAGTCAGTAAAATCCTGGTGAGTATCAACATCTGCTCTACTACATTCTTCTCTTAATTATAACCTTCTGGGTGCTTATGGCACTACGACAAAGTCAGTAAAATCCTGGTGAGTATCAACATCTGCTCTACTACATTCTTCTCTTAATTATAACCTTCTACTGAAGAAAGGATACTTCTACTAGACAAGGCACAGAGGAGACAATGCCCGTGGAGAACCTGTAAGGAATCATAACTCTCATTCAGTACCTCCACCTCCCAAAGTTCTGCTCTGAAGTTTCTCCAAACATGCCAGAAGGCCTGCAATTGGCCACCTACCGGAACCACAGGGTTGAACAGATCCTCAAAGGTATAAAAGACCTGAGAGAGAAAAAGGTACGAGGGCCTGAAAGAAAAAGTCAGGCCTTTTCACCCCTGGGAAATTAACCAAGAAATTCTCTATTTTTCTTTACCAATATATCCCCCTTAACACCTTAAACAGAGTCAAACTTAGGTGGTGCCCCGAAGGAGAAACCAAAACACCTTCCATCTGTACAGGAGAAACCTTGACAACACATAGGAGCAGGAGAACATTCACCTACAGTCATAAACGGCTTTGACCACAGAAGTCAAAATCTCTAAGACTCCTCCCTGCTAAAGTCCTGCTAGTCCCACAAACACTTTACACTGGCACCACACACACACACTAAGCTGGCACCACAAAACTCTAAGCTAGAACCACAAACTCTCTAATCTGGTAAGCTCAGTAAAAAAAAAAAAAAAAAAATCAACAATCTAAACAGTGACCTGGACAAAAAATCCATCTCACCATGTCCACAGCACTTTGTCAGTCACAAGTTTACATTTCTTCAAAGGAATCAGACAGGCAAAGAAAACAGAATCTTCAAACCAAGATGGTTTAAACACCTGATTCTTAAGAGGCAGCTCTCCATGAACTAAAAGAAAAAAAAATTAAAAACCAGAAAGGCAAAAGCTGTAAGACTTAAAAGAAACTTTGTGTGCCATAGTAAAAAATGCACTCTAACTGAAGACGAGAGCTTGGGTTTCTTCAAATACTTAATGGGTGCCAAAATACTTGAATATAAGAGACCTGTTCTCTACAGGGCCTCTTTTCTCCACTAAATAAGGATAAAGCCAAGTGCAATGCTCAAGCAAACACTTAAAAACCAAAGGAGATTCCTCCAATTCAAACTCTTCCTCTGCCAAAGGAGGTGCTGGGGTGACAGCAGCTGACTACCTGCAAAGAAACCCTGACTCGATAAACGGGGAGGATGCGGGAAACCGTCTGAAGTGGCTCACCTGAGTCAAAGCAAGTTGGCTGAGCAAGAGACAAAGCACCCTCAGGCAGAAAAGAAAATGGGAAAGGTTGTGGTACACAGGAAGACGAGTGACAGAGACACCCCCGCCTTGTCCGACGATGACTCGGCATACTTGAGGGCATTCCCAGACTACATATTCTAGAAAGCAAAGCAGCTAGAATAACATCTAGCATGGAAATTACAGAAGATTCCATAACTATGGTAGAATTGGAAAGAGAAATATTACAAGCAGAAGGAAGAGATTTGCCAATAGCCAATGAAATAGCATGTAAAGAACAAACAGATGTATTTCAAGGAAGAAAAATAGCAGACAAGGATTTAGTACGAGAAACAGATGTAGAAGAGATGTTTTCACAATTGACTGACTCAACGTAACACCAGAATAAGTACAGTAAACCCCCCGTATTAGCGGGGGATGAGTACCGCAGCCCCCGCGAAAAGCTAAAATCCACGAATACTTAAAACCCCTCTAAAAACATTTAGAACTGCCTATCTTGATAGTTTAAAACACAAAAAAACCCTCTAAAAATGCTTATACCTGAGTATTTTAATAGTTTTATGACAAAAAGTGCATTCAGTCATGAAAATGATATGAAAATACAGTAATTAGTGAATATTTCTCAATGAAAAATACCAGGAATGGGCGAATTTCCGCGAATGATGTGTATATACATTCCACAGAGAAATCCACGAATAGGTGAGTCTGGGTTTACTGTAAAAACTTGCTATACAAACATTAACAGCACTGTCTATACCTATGTAATTAGTACTATCAATGCCAACAACTTCACTAAATGCTGACGATAGTAGAAGTCGAATTAAGGTGAGGAGATTCACAGTTACCGAAGCAATCTTTCCGCAGCTAAAGCCTTAAATAAGACAGAGCATGAAAAAACGAGAGGCATGTGAACCACACTGCCCCAGGGACAGCCCACTTCCCTGGCAGTGAACTCTTCCAACTGGTGCAGGGCAGTCCTAGGCTTGGGTTAAAAACAGGCGAGGGCACCAACACCTTACCTCTTACAGGGGAACTTGAAAAATGACACTTATAATAGTTTTATATATACCTACCAAGTAATTACATAGCTACTAGTTTCGTTTAGTCACAATAGCTTAAATTCAAACTTCGCGGTAGCGACACCGATGTCCTGTGTAGGTGACTAGTCTTGCCCCCTAACGAGATAGTTAGGAATAACTTAGCAGAGAATCCTCAGTCTGCTTATGCTTGTGTCCATCAAGAGGGGAGGAGGAAGGGCTCCGATCATGTAATTACTTGGTAAGTATATATAAAACTTTATTTTATTATAAAAATGTCATTTTTATATAAGCGACTTACCAAGTAATTACATAGCTAAATCCCACACTGACAGGAGGTGGGAAACATGGACACATTCTACTCTAAAACATTAAGCCATGTAATGAATTAGAAATAGAAGTTGCTAGCATTGAAAACAATGCTTGTCATTCCTTGTTAGTTAAGAGAGCCTACAGTATAAACTGCCTCTGGCTGGTCCTCAACTTAACCTGTAGTGGAACGGCAGTAAAACCGAGGGTTGCCTCTATCTACTGAAGGGGGAGCTTTGTAGCAGAGTAGCTACTACGATCGCTACCACAGCATCAGTGGAAGTTAGGCAGTCAAGGAATTATCTGATGGCTAGTAGAACTTTTAAAGGTATCCTTGCCCTGGGCGCAGTACCATAATAAAAACAACCACATTATGTTGCCACCTACACTGAAGTAAAACCTAAACTCATCCACTAAGAGTGCCGGGTGCTCCGGACACACTGTATCCCGCCCGGCTACCCAAATTTCGACACTTCACTACAATGTAAATAGGCAGTAGGAGAAAATCCTACGCTTCCTTCCGTGATACCATGCCAGTAACAAAGAACGGTCATACCACCAGTAGGTTGACTGTTGAATTGATGTAAGGGATATATAGCATTTGAAAGCTAATGAGGTAGAGGCTGTTCTGACATCTTTAGCTTTCACTAGGAGGAGAAAAATGCTTCTCTTAAATTTGAGCGTGTCTCAAAAGATAAAGTCCATTAGGATAAACGCCAAGATGTTCTAATCAGAGAACGAGACGAGCTCTTGTCCTAACTCCCTGGGTTAAGGATGGCCTGGGACTACTGGCTTTTAGGCAATACTATACCTTCCAGCTGGGCAGAGCTCTCTAAATTCCTCCTCAGGCCAGCGAGAGCTATGGCTCTCTGAGAATGAGCTGGCACCAGGTGCAGTTGCTGCCAGGAGTTCTAGTCAGGGGAAGAAAGTAGCTCTTGCCATTACACCATAGGTTCTGGATGACCTTCAAACCTGAACATTCAAACTGGATAGAAAACTTTAGTCTTCCTCAGAGTCAGTGAGCGCTACTGGGCCGTATCTGGAACATTCGCCGTAAACATTTTTGCCGTAGGGAAACTTGCCTCAGGAATTTTCGCCGTAAGATAATTTCGCCACATTTATTATCAAGTATATATGGCTTACAATATTGTTAATTCGATTTAAACATTTTAATAAGCGAAGTATCTTGTTATCAAGTTTATCTGGAACCTACTACCTTTACATTTTGATTAACGAAGCACCTTGTTATATAATTAAAATATCCAAATTGAATACCTAATTTGAGTTAAACTTTAACTTTTCTTTATTCATTCGACAATATTTTTTTGTGCAGCCAACCCATAACAATGGTCTATCAAGTGTAAAGTACCAGAGGCGGTGTGAAATTAGTTGATGATCTTAACTTTGTTTACAGAATAGAGAGAAAATATTGTGAAAAAACATATTGGAAATGTGAAAATAAAGAATGGAAAGCTCGAATGCATACCGTGCTGGAAAATGATAATTTATCTATATGTAAAACACCTGGCGAGCATTGCCATCCATCTCATCCATCAAAACCAAAAATGTATGAAGCAAAAACAAAATTGAAATCACTAGCCACTAATTCACAAACTTCTGCACAGTCATTAATTGCAGAAATTTCATCTAGTTAAGAATATAGGTTTCTTGAAAATGGTGAGAACTTTTTATTGTACGATGTAGAGTGGTGAAGATGATCCGGATAGAATTTTAGTATTTGGCACTCAAGCTGGGTTAGAGGACCTTGCTAATAATAAAGATTGGGCTTGTGATGGCACTTTTACATGTAGCCCAGATGTATATTATCAGTTATTCAAGTTACATATCATAAGACATATAAGCGTACCATGTCTTTTTGTTTTGCTATCTAGTAAATCACAAGTAACCTACAGCAGACTTTTTAGCGCCTTGAACGACTTACACCCATAATTAGAGCCTGAGACCTTAATGGTTGATATCGAGAAAACAACCATCAATGCTTTCTGTGATATATTTCCAACAACAAATATAATAGGTTGTTTATTTCATATGGCTAAGAATATCTATCGCCACATTGTGGATATAGGTTTAAAGTCACGCTATCTTACGACGTAGAATTTAACAACAAAATCAAGTGCTTCACTGCATTAGCATTTCTGCAAGTGTGTGATGTTATTGATGGTTTTCCTGAACTAACTGACGATGATGATTTGCCCCAAACATATATAGGGTCATCATTTATTAACCAGGAATATCATAGTGCTATCACATACTGTATGTGAGAGAGAGAGAGAGAGAGAGAGAGAGAGAGAGAGAGAGAGAGAGACTCGACATATCATACATACATATTATGTACACAGGTAAACATAAAAAAAAAACATCAAACTTGACAGACGCAAAACCTGTCCACAAACAAAAACTTCGAAGAGAAAAAGGTCAACACTAAAAGGCTTATCTATCTACTGTGTGATTTAGATCGAGGAGATGCAGTACAAATGAAGAAAATATATATTGATACCTATGCAAGACTTCAGCGGAAAATGCTTCATTACAGTCCAACGCAAAAAACACATTATTTATGAAGCATTGCTTGGAATTTGCACACATTTTAAATTATTTCTTTGTTAATTTGATATATTTTTAGTCTTTTATTTTTTAAATGTTTACTTTTTAATTTCTTTTCTGATGTAAAAAAGACATGGTAAGTAATACTTATAAAAATGAAGTCCTGTCTATACAAAGTTTTTTTTCTATCCTTACCAAAATAAATAAATGTTTGGAACATAATCAAATAATTCACAAATTATAACAAATTATGATAACATTTACAAGGAACAAAAAAAAAAAAAAAAACATGGTACTTCGTTAATCAAAATGTAAAAAACACATATACTTGATAACAAGGTACTTCGCATATTAAATTGGACATTACTCCAAAAGGGACCGTTCAAGATAAGGGTATAAAAAAAAAAAAAATGCAATGAAATTGTCTTACAGCAAAAATCCTATACGGAAAAGTTTCCTACAGTGAAAATTCCTGAGGCGAGTTTTCTTACGGCAAAAATGTTTATGGCGAATGTTTCTTAAACCCTACTGGGCGCTCAGAATGAAGGCTGACATCATAGCCAAAGCTGGTGCAAGGCTATTGTTAGCGGCAAGAGAGCAGGGTGTCAGACGAGCTATGAGCTTGGATGTTGTCTGGCGCTCCTGGAAGACATGGATGTCCGTAAAATTCCTATGGGAAAAGAAAAAATGGATCCATGTCTTGGATGGGTCCCTGTCCTTGACTAAAATCCAAGGAGAAGTGAGCAAACCACTTCTTCCTTGCTTGGGCATGTCAGGAACTTTAAAGATCACGATATCGATGCCAACAAACTAGGTCTCCATGCTTATGCATGAGTTATGCATAGTTTGATAGCCCTTCATGGGATAATTATACAAGGAACACACACATCTCGAAGATGGGACATAGGGCCTGAGATGCTAGCTTCGGAAAGTCGATCCCCAGGTCTAGAAGATGGCGAGAGAAAATTGACTTCCATGTCTTGCAATGGTCTCTGCAATACATCTAAAACAAAAACCTTCAATGATAATCCTCCAGACAGTCTGGAGACTGTCGTGGAAAAATCTGACTACCTTGGATGATCTCTTGAAGTGAGGTTGTCCAAGAACACCCAGTGGGGAAGGATCCTGTAGAGTCTGCCCACAACTGAGCACATTCAGGGACCGTGATACGGGCTAGAATAGGGCTAAGCGGACAACATAACTTGGAGTTAGCACGAAGATTGTGTCGTTCTTTGACTGTGATATAGGGCGTGAAGAGAGGTAGTCCGACGGATCTGTCTATAGCATTAGGTCTGTTGTACATGTTATAGGGATGGTATGGACCACAAAGAGAGGAAAATGAAGATCCCTTGAAGGAGAAAACAGGTCGAGGACAGGTCTGTCCCAGATTCCACAGATCCCCGCAGCCTGGGGATTGACGGTCTCCTTCTGACATCTCAGTACGTCTGATAGGGCTTAGTCCTATGAACCGACCAAGAGACTAGAAGACCCGATTGATCTGTCCACAGAAACTGGTCTCTTCCTATAGAAGTGGTGAGACGTGGGGTAGAGCCTTGCTTAAATAAAACATCAGAACTGTGGTCTAGTCTGAATGGTTACCACAGTCTAGGAGTGCAAAAAGGTCAAAAAGCACTTAAGTTATCTGAAGAAACTTCCAGCTCTATGAGAAGGAACTGAAGGATCCATCTTTCCGGGGAACACACCCAGAAAAAACCCCAGTTCCTGAAGAAGGCTCCCCAACCCATAACTGAGACATTGAAAAGAAATCTAGGACTAGGTTCACGGATGAAGGAACTTCCTTTCCAAAAGACTAAGTTCAGACGACTATACGAACAAGGGCTCCAGAGAAAACTTGTGCTGTCAGGAGGCCGACATGTCGCAAGGACAAGGATGGCTGCTTCCTGCATCTCCAAAATCCATTCAATAGCCATGAAGATTAAAGGAAGAGGCTATCTGGTTCGCCCTCTATCCGCTGTGGGCATTGCTTTGCATTGGTGATCATGCACTCTCAGCCAAAAGGCAAACTTGTAGAATGACGTGCAGAACCACAGACAACCGTACAAAGAAGCTGCTAAATCTGCAGACTTTTATGACAGCCAGGAGAAAATGTCAAAATCCTCTTTAACACTTAGTGTGGACTCAACGATACCCTCGTAAACCTTGCATTAGATCTATCCAGTCTGGCCAGCATTTCGTGGGCACCAGAGGTAGCGTAGGCTCACTACTAATGTCCCAGGCATGAAGACGGGAATGAGGGTAAAACTCTCAGGCCGTCTGAAAACAGAGATTCTTGGCAGACAGAAAAACTCAAAAATCCGAGAGATTCTTTAGGTTGACAGGAGGATTCTGGCCAGTGTTCCTGATGTCAATCCAGGAAAAATAACACTTCCAACAATCTTGGCAGGGAAGTCTAGATCCGACAAGGTACTAGAGTGAGCGAAGACAAAAGTCATTGTCTTGTTCCTTTTAAATGAAAGCCAATTTTCCAACCTTGACAGATGCTTGGATGACGAGGAAATAGCCCAGAGGGAGATTCCTTCAGCAACTCTGACCCAGAAGTCTTGTCCGGAAGTAGACTTGGTCCCTGCTCAATGGTAACTGGTGCACAAGACAGGACAACAGTGTGTTCTTAAAATTCAGGCGCTGAACCAAAGAGGAACTAGCACCGGACACAGCAGGTTGGCACTTGGAACCCTCGGATCCCACTGTACACTTCGAGACACTTGCATCCGTCAGATCCCACTGGCCACTTGCATCCGTCAGTTTCCACTGGCCACTTGCATCCGTCAGATCCCACTGGGCACTTGCATCCGTCAGTTCCCACTGGGCACTTGCATCCGTCAGATCCCACTGGGCACTTGCATCCGTCAGATCCCACTGGGCACTTGCATCCGTCAGATCCCACTGGGCACTTGCATCCGTCAGATCCCACTGGGCACTTGCATCCGTCAGATCCCACTGGGCACTTGCATCCGTCAGATCCCACTGGGCACTTGCATCCGTCAGATCCCACTGGGCACTTGCATCCGTCAGATCCCACTGGGCACTTGCATCCGTCAGATCCCACTGGGCACTTGCATCCGTCAGATCCCACTGGGCACTTGCATCCGCCAGATCCCACTGGGCACTTGCATCCGCCAGATCCCACTAGACTTGGATCCATCAGATCCCACTTGATTTGGATCCAACAAATCTCACTGTACAATTGGATACATCAGATCCTGCTGGATGCTTGGATCCATCAGATCCCACTGGCCACTTGGATCCGACAGACCCCACTGGATGCTTGGAGCCAGCAGATCCCTCTGTATGCTTTGATCTCAGTGGACGGTTTGGACACTGGGCGCTTGGACTCCGTCCGCTCTGACACTGCTAGGCAATCAGCTTGAAACAGCATTTGGCGCCAATAGTGGCGCTCCACAAGATACTCCCAAAAACGTCAACAACACCCCGTCTACACTGGGATCCATGTCTGTCCACACTGGAACCTGGAACAACACCGCTGATGCTTCTTACATACAGTATATTGGCATCCGTAACTGTTCACACTGGGATCTGTATCACTAGAGGACAAAAAAAGCACATCCCTATGGGCGCCTTTCCAACGGCTATCCATCAAGACCTGAGGACAGCAGGACCGACTGAGGAGTAACTACCTGGGGGGCCAAAAACCCTTCGGATCCCCATGCACCGACAGTATGCCACCTCCCAGGTATAGGGGAGTCTGACAGGGACTGGGTTTATGAGATCCAATAGGGCTGGATAGCCACATCCTCCACTACACACCCGGTAAGATTTCCAGTGGCTGTCTGTCGATACCTGGGACTGGCAACAGGCTCGACCAAGGGGGCGACTACCCGTGTGTAACCCCCGACCTCCCTGGGACTTTTAGTATGCCTCCTCCCAGGTTTAGGGGAGTTTGACAGGGACACTCTGTCTAGGAGCATCGGGGGACGAGTAGACACCACCTCCACTGCACAACACTTCACTATTTCAAGGTTAACTTCTGTTACCCTAAACACAAGACTGGCAATGGCATGGGAAGGAAAAAAAAAAAAAAAAAGAGAGAGAGAGAAATGGATGGGGAAAGTAATAAGTATACCTTAGTTTAACCAGACCACTGAGCTGATTAACAGCTCTCCTAGGGCTGGCCCGAAGGATTAGATTTCTTTTACATGGCTAAGAACCAACTGGTTACCTAGCAACGGGACCTACAGCTTATTGTGGAATCCAAACCACATTACGACAAGAAATGAGTTTTTATCACCAGAAATACATTCCTCTAACTCTTCATTGGCCAGTCGGAGAATCAAACGCTGGGCCAGCAGTGTGCTAGCTGAGAACTATACCCACCACTCTGAGGAATAAATGGATGGGGAGTAGGCGCCATTCTACATTTGGATCCCTGGGCCGCTCTGATCCACTGGGCGCTTTGATCCGCTGGGCGCTTGGATCCACTGGGCGCTCGGATCCCACTGATCGCTCGTATCTCACTGAGCAGTTTGCTGGGTGCTGGGTGCTCCCAGGTGTAAATGGCGCCAAGCAACCAGGCGTCAAATGAGCTAATAGCTCGTAAGCTAAGAAATCCGGAGCTGGTAAAGCGTTGCTGGGCGTTTGGAGCCGATCCTCGGCTGTCAAGAACAATTCTTTCGAAAGCCCAGCACAACCAAAATAAGCACAATTCTCTCCTACTACGTTCTGCCCTTACACTTTTTCAGTTCTTTGCAAAGGAAAGTGTAATAACATGACTTTAAATATTTCTTGAAGTACACAGAGTACCATCATGCAGACAAATCTCAACTCCTAACAAGCATTATTTGAGACATGGAGATACAGTATATCATTATCGGCCCTGTATCAAATGCAATGTTTACGTTTTATTTCGCTACTCGATATATATGGTAGTGAATGCAAGTTTGCTTTATCACACTACTCTGCAACACTTTACATCACGTTAATCAGCAACACTTTACAGTACATTATTACATTACTTGTCGTACAGGTGAGTAAAACCAAAGATGTAATTTCACTACTATAGCCTAGAAAAAATCAGTTCAGCAGCGACCGTAAATATCGGTTCGGCAACGAAGCAATGTTTATAATACAGTACACCCCTCGGCAAATTAGTTAAACAATTAACTGCAATTTTCACTGTAAAAGCAAAAACTGATATACCAGACTCCATTTAGTTAACAACAAAACAAGGAAAAAACTCATCCTGAAAGTTTTCGGCTGAGGCTACTCAACTTTCGGCTTGAGCACCGAAGGCCGGTTAATAACCAGCGAAAAAAGAAAAGCTGCAGCCAACACCTGATGTGTTAATAACACCAGACGTCGCAGAAACAGACTGAGGATTCTCTGCTAAGTCGTTCCTAACTATCTTGTTAGGGGGCGAGACTAGTCACCTACACAGAACATTGGTGTCGCTACCACGAAATTTGAATTTAAGCTACTGCAAATAAGCGAAACTAATAGCTATGTAATTACTTGGTAAGTTACTTATATAAAATGATCACACACTATGCGGAAACCTGGAATGGTTCCCTACCATAAATTCAACAAACCTTTTACATACTAAAATAAGGTGGAGCTAAAGAGGGAGTCACAGTGCTATCTAAAGCATAACAGAGGAAAAGCCACAGACTGAGTAAGGATAACTACAGACGAAGGACCTGGAGGAGGAGGAGCTCTGACAGGGTTATGACCTGACCTAACTATTTGCTTTCGCAATCTATCTGCTTCCATTCTCTTCCTATAACTAACAAACTAAAGCATTAAGTTCTTCAGAAATCCCTACATTCCTCACATCTATTCTCAAGATAACACTATACAATTGTAACCAGTACAGACAGTGTGTGTGTCTACCTCAAAATTCAGCATCCTGCTAACAGTACATAATCATTCCTACATAACCTGATGTTCTTAAGACGTGATTCCAGTGGAAGGCATCTTAGGAAAATAAAGGTACAGTACAATGAAAACAGGCAACAGCCAGAACCATGAAATACCAATAATCACCTATACACAATGGCAACAAGAATTCTGACATGAGCTAAAACATTCAGAACACACCTGGTAGCGAATAGGTATACAAGACAGTCATCCATGTCAGCCAAACAATCTTTTTTTTGTTTGAATGCCGACTCACCTATTGGCATGGAGATATAAGCTAATCTGTAACAGTAGGTAGATTCATCCCAAATAATTATAATATAGCTGTAAGTATGACTGCTGCTGTTTTTACATTTCAAACAAGATTCAGTCTTTTCTTGAGGCTGAGTAACTATATGTAGAGTGTAGTCCAGTTCTAAGTACTGTAATTTTAAGTCAAACTGCTGAACTGTTTCCCTGTTATTTGAAAATAATTTGGTACTTTTAACTTTACAAAGTGCTAATCTAGAGTGACTTATCATTAAGGATATGCTTATCTACACTGTTGGTGCTACTATCCATTTCAAAATTTCTTCCTAATGTTAATTCCACAAGTATTATTTTATTGTTTCCTACATATAGAAGTGCAGGTTGTAATGACCAAGCAAAGATTTAATTAATTTTCCAATAATCCCCACCATGTCTGACATAGGGGTGCTGCTGGAAATAACCAATAAATGAATTCCTCTAATTTTTTTCTGTTTTGGGGACACACTGTGTGTTGATTCACATATTCGTAGGGCAATTGTGGCTAGTTTCTGTAATGTATTCTGCACTTTTTTGGATCTTCTATTCAGTGTATCTAGTTATTTTCTGAATGAACGCCTGGTTATTTCTGATTATGCGCCAAACCATCAAGAACACTTAATTTACATGGGTGGTTACATAAGGGATAGACTTATGAGGCATTGCAACAAACTTTGTTTTGAATACTTGGTGCTTTATGCTCTTCTGATATGATACGGAACTCTTCTGATCTGACAAGGAGTTTCCTATAAGTTCTTTAGATTATATTGTGTGGTGCATGTAGGTATGCTGTTTTGAAGATCCCTTCAATATACTGTACTGAAAATTGATCACTGCTCTAAGGATCATTGCACGCATTCCAATCAAATCTGTCCATAATATAGGATGATTCACATTGTCATGTCAATTTTTCAAGGGGTCTATGAGCTTTGGAGAAATATACAATATGTACATTTCTCTAGAGCAAAAATCTTACTTTGTATCTTCTCTCATCAAGAACATGAAATTGCCTGTGCCTTTATTTACCATTCAAATATGCACTAAATGCATATAATTGATCAATGACAATGTTTGAATTATTATATCATGATATAGGTTATGATAGCAATGATCTATAGGGTGGTATAATGAAGAGGCAAGAATTGTGCAGTCCAGTGGGAACTGTGGCTCCAAACTGAACTGAGCTTCATTCTCACCAGTTATTAGTAACAGCTGTTGAAAAAAAAAAGGCCTCATCAGAGTACAAATAAATGTGAAATCATTAATTATTTCATGAGTTTTATGGCCAAGATTTCACATTCAGGTATTTCAGAAACTGTTCCATGATTTTAGCTCAGTATTCTGGTTAAACTTGACTCAACAAATATCCCTGAAGTTATGTGACCTTTTATATTAAGTATTTACAAATATGCATTCCACAGAACCATTGTGGCATATTACTGGTATTCCACCAAGAAAAGCAATACACAATATCCTTGAGTAACTGTGTTCTGCCTATCCTTCAACTACCATAGCTTTGGAGTGATGACCGCCAATAGTAAAGGTAGGGTTTAATCATTTTCAACCTTACAGTTACACTTGCAACATTCATTTGACCTCTTTTCCAAATGAAATTTTTTGCTATCCAACTATTAGAACTATCTTGGGAAGGGAGAGAGAGAAAGGAAAGTAAAAAAAATAATGCCCCAAGATCTGCTTTACACAAATGGAAGAGTGGAAAGAAGCAATGACAACTGAAAACCAACATAAGCATAAAGCATATAGTCACACAAGAGGAGGCAAAGCAAAAACTCAAGTGAGGCAAAGGGCAATCCTGCTGTGCAAAAGATGTAGGGGCAAACTGAGTCACACGTTATACTGTTTTAAGTAACATGGTGTCACTAGAGATTTCTCAAATTGTAAATTATAAATGATGAAATGTTTCCAAATGACCAAAACTAATGACAATTTGGGAATGGAGGAAGGATCCTGCTGTGGTGAAAGGGTAAGCATCAGATACAGCAACTAGGATGATTGATGTTATTAGTATATGTTAAATAAGATAACCCAATTAGCACCACAAAAAATTTCTCTCTATAATGAAACAATTGCAAAATGTTTACGATGGACTAAGATGTATCAAGCACTGAAGAATCTACTTGGAGATTATACGAACATTGAATTTATGAAAAGCAATTAGCAACTGGAAATAAATATTTGTCAAAGAAAGGAGACCCGAGTAATGGTGGAAACTGGAGATGTATCAAAATTACCAGTCTTCATCAAAAACCAAAGGCAAAACGAAACTCATAATATAGAATGCGGTGACATTTTTCTGCAAGACAAAAAAATACAGCAAGGTGTTGAATTCTGCCATTATCTTACGCCTTACACAGAGTGAAAAACTTTTTGATAAGGTTAGCAGAGAAATGCTTCGTAAGATTCCGAGAGGTTACCAGCCTTCTAAAAAATGATAAATGCTTGATAAAAATACTGAATCAAAGTATCGAGTATTGTGCAAAATGCTGATGGTCAGCTATTTCCAAAATTTCATCCAATGGTGAAGTATTGCAAGAAAATGTCTTCTCTCTCCTTATTGCATCATGGATTTTATTATATGTAAAACAATTGGAGACAAGAGAGAGAGTGAATAGTATGGTTTGATTTAGGTATCTAGTGGATCTTAATTATGCATAAGAATTTGTACTGCAAAAATGAAGCATATAAAATTTGCAATACTTAACTGAATGAAGCATATAGCAAAAGCTGTTAGCCTTAAAACCAATATTTCTAAATCAGATTTGTGGGAAAAAACATACTGGAGTAGAAGGTTGGACATTGTGAAATCATTACATCAACAATGCCATATTTAGGTACTTTGGCACAGTTATAAGAAATGATGGATCTCTTGAAAATGAATTTGCAGCAAGATCAGTGACAAACCCAGCTATGAGTATAGGCCCAATGCTTTACAAGGTGCTGGGGATGCTAGTATATGGCTTTTACTACTCTGACAATGAAAGTCTTGAAGAAATGTAATTAAAGATTCATACCTGAAATGCAGTAACAACTCATACTAAAAATGAGGGCAAAAAATCACAAAAACTGAAAGGAACACACAAGCAATAATGAGAGTTGAACACCAAACAAAAGAAGATGCAATTCACTGGACAATACTGAAAACAAGTTCTCATCTTCAATAAGTACAACTTTTCTGAACTTTGCCACCTGCCCCAAGAATAAGGATTCTGCGACTTTTCTATATTAAAACAATTTCACAATGGCGATGTTTCACAACTTTGCCATCTACCTTAAGGTGGGATATGAGACCATACAGGAAAAAAATCCAATTCTTTAGTGTAAATCATTCTTTAGAACTTTACCATCTGCCTCAAGAATAAGGCATCTGAGACCTTACAAGATAAAAACTGAAGATTATTTGGTGCAAATCCTTCTTCAGAGCTTTGCCCTTTGCCTCATGAATAGGGCTTCTAAAACCTAACATGGAAAAAATCCTCAGTCTTTGATGCAAATCCTTCTTCAGACTGAAATAAGTACGAGGATGTGACATGGCACCAAAATTATTAAGTAAGCTTCAAAAGACCTATGACAATCTCTGCTGACTTGTAACCATAACTAAAATGGCAGAACTCAACACACAAGCCAGACTTACACAAGTGGGTTTAGTACAGAATGAATCAAGTGTTTACAGTGATACTTACTAATACTGCATATCACATTCACACATTTGTACAAAATCAATATAAAATATAAACTTACCCAAACATTAAATTTGACATTCTTGTATGCAACGGTCTCTACATTAAAGCCAACAGTTGGTATCGTGGTTACGGAATGACCCAGTTTTAACTTGTATAGAATTGTTGTCTTTCCTGCCGCATCAAGCCCCAACATCAAAATTCGTATCTCCTTATTGCCAAAGATCTTGCTCAATAATTTGCCCATTCTGCCTCACCCTGTCAAGATAAAAACAAACATAAGATTCAATCCCAAACATGGTTAAATTTGCTAGGTATAATACTAAAAAAATAAATTACCACTAATCTAAACTAAGTCAAACAAAACTGTATTAACTAAAAAAATTTAGGTTATCAAATACTGTTCACTAACTATGCAAATCAAGAAACATTCCAGTACTTTGAGATACAGTACATACACTGAATATCAAGTCTCCAGGAACAGCAAAGGAACAATGAACTGGTAAATCTCTGACCTTAATACACACCAATATGCAATACTCAATAACAGCGCATATTAGTTCCCAAATACTGAGGCAAAATCATAACATTTAGACATGTACTATAATTGCAGTAGTACAGTTACCATATCTAGTCAACAAACAGGGCATTATTGCTAATAACCCACAACAAATCAACAGGTGATGTTTACAAGAAATGTTTTATCAAAATAAAAATGCAATACAAATAATTTCGTGAGAATTTTAACAAAAATTAAACAAGATAAAAATTTCAGATGTATAATTCACATAAAACATGGTGGGTTAATTTTTCAAATATGAAAAATATATCATTTAATATAACTCCCCTTAAGGGGATAAGATACCACAACAATATTACTAAGGATAAAAGCAGCACATCTTGTCAAACTTTCCTAATTCTAGTTTTCACACATTCCAAGGATACAAAAATTGTGGCGAAACTTTAGCAGCATAAATTCAAAGAGCAATTCAAAGAGCAATTAAAAGCAACCATTTGCCATTACCAACCAACATACAAAAACTTGCTTTCACAACAAATAGTGCTTTCAAACATACAATGGTTACAGAGCTTCTACTCTACCTTCAAACATCAAAAATATTGAAAATCATCAGCTGGGCAAAGTAAAAAAAAAAAAAAAAATAAAATAAAAATAAAAAATTTCACTCATTTTCACTGCAACTTTGTAAAAAATTAAATATCTTTAGCTGTCAATCATTAATAAGCAGAATCAAATCTCCCCACTCAGGTCACTGCAGGTATTTAACAGCCTATCAGCAACATAAAAACAAACCAAAAGTCAAATTAAATCAAACTTCTCAGCCTTATTTGTAAACAATATAGGCCTAAGCCTACACAAGAACTTTTGTCATCTTTATCTTACATTCAAAAACTTTACAATCACAACATCTCAGTCCAGTCCAACATCTAACATACCACTGGCAGTCTGTCAAAATTAATTACTGTAATAATATGTTGGAGGACTTTAGCTACATATCTTCTGGCCTGTCTGAAGTATAATATGTCTAACAACCATACCGGCCTATAATTAGAAAACATATGTATTAATTCAAATGGTACCGATACTAAAGTGGATTTTTTAAAAGTGAAATAATTTTTAAATTAAATCATACCATACAACCTTAATTTGGACATGTAGCCAACCACACAACAGCATGGAATTACTGTGCAGCAAGTCTATTCAAAGTACATGCTTCGATCATGCTGGCAGGAATTATATAAAAGTTTCATATTTTAAAATAATGGATATAAAAACTATGAATTCTCATCAAAATTACACAGTGCACTACTTGTTACAGCATATACTGTAGTTCTGAAAGTGCCCACCTCCTGACAATTGTGGGACAGATTACTCAACATGACATTAATATGCATATAAAACCCAATGTTAGTTAAATTTCATTAGTCATTTTAAAACATCGATGTCTTAAAACATCTATGTTTTAAACAGCTGCTCCTACGTTCTGTTGGAAACAACAGCAAACATTTTAGAACTGCTACAGTTTCTTTTTTCAATGAGAAATAACATCTAATTCATTAAAATGTTTATTCAAGATTGTTTTAAAAACAAACTGGGTAATCATATAAATAACTGATGAAGAAAAATGGACCTAATCCATACATTTGTGAAAACTGGCCTTGGGAAAAATGCTTTTGCTTTACCTAAGCAGTAGGTAAAACTACTGGGATGTTAAGTCTGAATACAAACAACTACATACACTTGACTAATGAAAATCCTTAAGGACCTGGCAGAAATTTTTTTAACAGACTCTGGCAATCAGCTATCACTGGGTTGTCTACAAAGTAATAAACTGTAGCAGGAAGGTAAGTGATGATGTAACGGAGTTCTTCTTCAGTTCAAAATGGATTTTGTCAAAACAGCATATGACTCCATGCAAGCAAGAAGGAAAATGAGACCAAAATAGTGGGTGCAATCACAGCTAATCCAGCATTTGATCAACATACAATTTCATAAGAAATATTAAATCCTGCAAAATCACACCGAAATGTTTTTAAATTACTAAAGACGTCAATGGTACTGAAAAAGTGAGGGCTTGTAGAGTATTTCTGGACTAATTAAAATGAGCACTTCAACATAAGTAACACTTGTTCACATTACATCCACTGGCCATCACTACTGTAAGTAAACTGATGCAACAATTTTTTTTAGCTCATCTGTGCACACCTGAAGACCCAAGCAAGTTGCAATTTCATGACAGTCGCTATGGAAACAAAAAATATGCTAGCAATACTCTAAGCACAAATATGGATCAATGTTCAATCACAGGGAAACAAAAAATACTTAAAACAAGATAACAAATAAGCATGCAACTAGCTATTCTAGTTATGAATGTTTTACTTAATGATGCTCTATAAAAAATTAAGAATTACACATACCTATGACCATAATCTAGTACTTGGAAGAGATAAAACACAAAAGAATGAAAAATCCATGCACCTTGCTACAACCACTGCTACTGGGTAGTTATTGAAGCAAGACCTGAACAGCCTATATAATGATATAGACAGCAATGAACCCTGTGTTTACAAGCATGTCAAATACCATCACTCCTAGTTTTTAAGACAAGACAAACACCACCATACACTGCATAAAAGCCCAAACAAAACAAGATAAAGGCTAACGGAAATCAGATGAAGGATCTTAAACTTCAAGGTAATCCGGCTATTCGAGAGGTTGCTTCAAGACTTAAAATTATATGATGAAAGACTATCAAATACACAGGGGAATCTCAAGACCTAATCACTCAATATGGAAGACCAAACAATTCATTAAGCTTTACCAAATGGAAAATTGGGGTCATTTCATATAGTAAATCATACAGTTTGTATACATTTGTGAGCAGCTCAAAAACTGTTATGTCAGTAAATGCAAAAACTAACTGGCTAAAAGCTACCAGCACAGATGAAACGTCTTCAATGCAACCACCTACAAAAAGAACCTTTTTACCATTTTACTTCTGTAAATCTGTTTTCATATACTCATTTGGAAGCCGTAGCTTGTCTTGAAACATGACTCAATCTAATATGTTCCAGTGAACAGCAATGCACAGTCCATTTAAACAAATGCTTCCAAAAGTGTCTAAATAACCAACCTATAAAACACCTAGGCTAGTGGACTAAGCTAAATATAGGATAGGCCTAGCAAATAATCTCCAACTACTCTGTTAAGTTGCTGTAGGCTTATCAGAGTAATTTTGCCAACAAACAGGTTTACCTAGTCCTGTTCACACTAATAGATAACATTTCTTTAGAAATACACAAAATGTTTTTAACCCGAGAAATATTTTCTCCCAATTGTTTCTTTGGGTGAATTAAACATCGCTGGTCTTCATCTGTTAATGAAACACTTGAGTTTTGCTTCATACACAACTGGCACACCCAACCAAAATTAAAGAAATTTCCAGAAATAAAAATAAAAATGTGAAAACACACGACAACTATAACGCACCAAGGAAATGGGTGGGGCTGCTAAAACACCCAACCAAACCTGAATCTGAGCAACAATCATTCAGGTATCAAAAATGCATCCAATTAATTCAAATTCATAACATAGCAAATACATGGCTTTATAATAACTTGCAAAGATAATGCAAACATCAAAATACTGTATATACTGTAAATACCCATATCATAACTGGTTAAGAATTTGCAATGTGTTAAAACTGGTTACTTTGGGGAAGAGCTCTGTACATATATTGTATATGAAATGAATTTTTTAATGAAAAAATTAGAAGAGTTTATATGATGAAGTGGAGACGAGATAACCAAGGTAGTAAATTTCTCACCTGTACTGCATCAAAAAGGCTCTATCCTCTCTTGTTATTGTTCATTCAAAAAATTTCATTAATAAATAACATCTCTGAGCAGAACTCTTCCTTAGAGTTACTTAAAACTTAAAATTTTACCAACTAGGCAAACCTGCCTTAAACATCATCAAACTAGGCCTATGAAACAACTAGGGTAAAACTGCCGACTACTACAGCGCCCCTCTAATTCAAACTATGAATTTACATGAAAAATGGATGCCATGTTTAGTACCAGCTCCTTGGGGATGAACATAAAAATATGACACTAAATATCATAAACACAAACAAAAACCCTAAACAAACAAAAACATAAGTAAAATGCAATAAATATTACAGTCGCTGACTAGTGCGAACCAGGACGCAGTGGTAGTCTCAGTTAGGCTATTCCAAAACTAGAATCACCTGCATTCTGACAACAATAATCTTAACCTAAGTTTGGCCTACAAAAAAATAGGGGTAATCCAACAGTTTAGGGTCCAAATTCACTGCAATACATAAAGTCAAGATCAGCTGAGAGATTCATCAAGTATTTAATAAATTATGGAAAAATGAAAAAATGAGCAGTTTATCGGCTTACAGAAGCAGAGATTGTAAAAAAAAAAAAATGGGAATAAAGGGGGAACGTAAATAAGGAAAAACATGTTTTTGGGGATACAGACACAGAATTTTGAAAAAAATGTAAAACTCCGCTTCTGTGAGCAGATCAACTGCTCATTTATTCAGATTTATCAAAAAATGGCTGCTGAGGAGCAAGAGCCCATACCAGGTTCCTACCTGGTTCCTGGTCTCTTAAGCGCTCACTCCACAAACACAGCTGTGGACACACTATACTATTCGCATGAGGTGCAGAGCTTTACTGCCGTTTTTCTTTTACAATCTCTGCTTCCGCAAGCAAATAATCTGCTCATTTTCAGCAAATACAATTCTGTTTGCAGACCTGTCAAAAGAAGAAACTGAATATAGGAAAGAAAACGTGAAACACTCACAAGGGAGCAGTGAATCTGGACCCCCTAAAACTGTAGGATTACCAAGGTAAGTTTACTTTGGGCTTAGGCCTTCAAACCACTTTAAATGACATTTCAAGACCTGCACGAAGATAGGCCTACTGTTTGGAACACCCAGCCAGCTAATTCACAGCGTGTGCATTGACTACATGCTGACCGAGCCTACAAACCTGGGCTATGTCTAACCTTCAGCCCTACAGCTTTACCTAGGCCTAGCTAGCCTATACATTAGGCCTAACATACCTACTCTGAATGGGCTAAAAGCCTCCACAGGGGCCTAGGCCCATTCAAAACTGAGCTAGTGAATAGGCCTAAAGCCATTCAAACTTGAACTGGGGTTAGGCTAAAGTAGCACACAGGTTGGTCAGCCTAACCTGGCAGAAGGGAAGGCTACAGCCTACAGCCTAAGGGCGGCCTGCCCACAATCTGTCCAATATCTTCCCCCGTCCGTCCAGAGACCCACCACAGGGGAAAGTCTAACGAAGTCTAACGCCCAGGGGCAACCCCAAGCAGGATTCGACCCCTAACAAAACCGAGACCCTGGCCCCTTTTTTTATCAGAAATTTCGCCGAAAAGGATCAGTGACAAGGGAAAGGGAAAGCCGACAGCGAGAGAGAGAGAGAGAGGCAGAGAGAGAGAGAAAGAGAGAGAGAGAGAGAGTGAGAGAGGCGAAGCCTGGCCTTACCTTAACATGTAGCAGATGATTTAGGGGAGAGTTGGGAAAAATGTAGGAAATGTGGCGGTGGAATTCGGTGTCTCCGCGATATTCAATCTCCTTTCGACTTCTTCCTCATCGTCATCATCATCGTCCCGTTGGTGTCAGCGGTTGGAGGGGTCTCTCTCTCTCTCTCTCTCTCTCTCTCTCTTTCTCACTCTCTCCCTCTCTCTCTCACTGTCTCTCACTCACTCACTCCTCCTCCTCCCAAAAGTTAAATCATAAACAAAGTAGTTCCCCCACCCTAAGCTGGGCGATTTCCCTGGCACGCTCCTTATTTCCGGGCCCAGGGGCACTTCCTTGGCATCCCTGGAGGGCGATGCGAGTGTTCGGGGACGTGGCGACACTCCTGACGAAGGAGAACCGTTGAAAATTTGACGTATAATATATCCTTCCGCTCGTCGCCACTAACCGGGTCAAAAGACGAACACGATGCACAACCAACCATTCACTCCTCTACTCCCGACCCCCTCCCCCGCAAAGATCCCCCCGGTGGTACCACCACCGCAGCCGCTGCTACGGCTACGACCACCACTATCACCTGTCACCTCCTCCACCGCCTTCTTTCCTTCCCTTTTTCGCATTTAACGGCATTCCCTAGCTATTGAGCCCTTCGTTACATTATCGAAGGTGACGTGGATGCCTCGACAGACAGCGTGGCGACGGAAGAAGTTGCTGTAATATTGTGCAATGTCAGTAAATTTGTTTTGGAAATACCGAAGTGGTGATATCATCCTTCATTCCTCTTACCGAAAGGGCTGTCACAGTCGTTTAGCTAATGACTCATGTTTAGTGCCCATGGGCAGAGGTCACAGGTCTGAGCAACGGGATGGGTCTTTTCACCTTCGAAGGTCTCTAATGAATGATACCTTAGCTTTATCCCTAGTCCTTGACCCTATTGCCCTTGTGGGTGACAGAAGGAACACCTGTTCCCATTTCCCGCTCGAGTACTCCGCTCAAGTAATTGACCTTTCAAGACAACGCCTCGTTTCGGCATTTCTTCAACTTTCTCTTCGACATAAGTTATTTCTTTCACATTTCTACGCAAGAACATACTCCCAGGTTTCCATCAGTCAAATGTCATATACAACTCGGAGCTAGAAATAGCTGGAAAATGTTCCCATGCACGTTAACGGGACTCCATGCTGCATTTTAAAGACCAGCCTTTCTCCTTAACCTTTAAAAGTCTTAACAAATAAATTTTAAAGCTCTGACAAATGAAAAATAGCTTAGATCCAATAACTAATGTTGGTGACTTTTACATTCACTTTACAGTTTTAAGTATCTTTCCCGTCAGACGGTTGAACTGGCTTGGTTCCAGTTACTTTGGCGCATAAAGCAACATGTATTTGTATTGACCGTATATATTACGGTCTCAGATGGGTGATTAAGTTCGGGTCCATACCAGGCCTCCTACGCCATTTCAAGCCTTACATTTGGGTTAGCCCGTGCCGGCATAAGCCAACTTTATCTTAACCAACCAACGTGTATATATTACGTATAACTGTATGTAATACGGCCATGTATATTACAAGCTCATGTTATCTACATGAATGTAACAGCAGAACAATAGGCCTACAGGGCATGATTTATCTGACGTACCAAGATTGGAGGTTTCCTCCTTTGAGATTCGTGCGTGCGTGAGTTCTTCCCACGTTCCTGGCGAGAAGCCGTGTTCCAGTTAACCTCAATATTCAGGTAAGGAGCGAGAGATGCTGTTTCCGTTATGTGCAGCGTTGCAAATTTTGCAAGATTGTCATTGTTAGTAGTAGTAGTGATGGAATAAATGTATTTTCCTGAGTGAAACTTAACAAAGTCGCTGTTACGTTTAGCTGCTAAGTCTGGAATTAATTTCTTTGTAGGAAAATATATGCAGCATCAGCCATTTCATGTTACCATTATCGTTTTACAAAAAACCATATTAGGGAAATATTTAAAATGATCGTTGATTTGCTAAGTAAGCAATTCAGAAGTCCCCAGCATAAAACCAAATAGACGTGTTTAATTCAAGAATTATTGTAATCTCTTGAATGATCAAGAAACGTAAATGCAAGGGTCTGCTCACTAAAGCTTCGGCAATGTAATCAATAGCTGACTTTAACACTGTAATGAAGAAATGCAGTTCTAAGCTGCAGCAGTACAAAATTTCATCTCATAATAGGTTAATTTGCATGTAATATTAATATTTAGGGACTGTCATTATGCTTATATAAATAATATACATATATATACAGTATATATATATATATATATATATATATATATATATACTGTATATATAGAGTGTATATATATATATATATATATATATATATATATATATATATATATATATATATGAAATGGGTATGTCTGAATGAGTGAAAGGATCCGAAGGAATGGGTGAGAGAAATAATTGCTCCATCGTATGAGTATAGAAGTGGTAGAGGTGACAGTAAGAATTATAGGGTCGTAACATTGCTTAGTATACCAGGGAAGTTGCATGGCAGGATTGAAATTTCAAAGAGTGGCAGAAGGGAGGAAGAAAAGTGTGTTTAGACAAGGAAGAGGGAGTGTGCCAGTGTGGATCAAGTGTTTGTTATGAAACATTTACGTTGGGAGCTTGAAAGTGAAAAGGCTGTATGTGGAATACATGGGACGGGAAAAAATTATGATTCAACTAACACGAAGGAAATGTTGTAGGTGTTTAAAATGTATATGGTGCAAAAGATAAGATGTATACGGTGATTAAAAGGTCTTATTATGGAGGCGAAGCTTGTATTAGCCAATAATACATAACAGGAAGTGACTGTTTTGGTGTAAAAGTAGGTCTGAGACGGTGTGTAGTGTTGTTTAATATTTAATGTTTAGAACAATAAACGAATTCGGGGAAAGGACAGAGGTTATAGGTGCATAGCTGCTTGATGAGAAAATAAGTCGTGAATGGAGTGTGAAATGGTAGATGTTTGCGTATAAACACTGTGCTTATTAGGGATAATGGAGAGAAAGTACTGAAGCTAGCTAAAGAACTTAAAAGTATTTGCAACAGGAGAAAGGTGAGAGGTGAGCAGAGGTAATGTTATGAGGTCAAATGGAGACCAGACCAAGGAGAAGTAGCACTGAATATTAAAATGGATGGCGGGAAGATGGAAGCACTTGATTTGAATAAATGTTCGGTTTGAATATAATAGATGATAAAATGAGAGAAGAGGCGAGTTACAGAATAAGTGAAGCCAGAAAGATAGCAGGGTGTGTGCAAATTGAAAACAGATTTGGATTATCTACAGAAGCCAAGGTAGGAATGTATAAAGGGATTGTTGAGCTATGTTGAGCTCACTCTCATGTATGAAAGGGGAGTGTGGATGTTACGTGCGATTAAAAAAAAAGTTGAGGATGCTGAGCTGAACAGTTATGGTATATGTGGCATAAGAAGAATTGAAAGAGTGAGAAATGTGAAAGCACTTAGAAATTATGGAGCAGTGTACTTCTAGACGGTTTGGTTGCGTAGAATTGAAGGCTGATAAATTAGAGAAAATGTTGAACAATTCAGGAGTGTTTGGAGGCAGAGGGAGAGGAAGACCTTAAGAGATTGGATAGATGATGTGGAACTTTCCTAGAGAGTGACCCCCAAGCGTTTTCACCCGGTATGCATCCACCTTTGCGGCGTGTTTAGTACAAGCCCGCTGGGGATTACCGTAAAAATATAAACAAATGACTGTAATATCATAAAGATAATGACCCCTAAGAAATATTAGTCCTAGATAGCGATCCCCGAACTTTGTTGGGGGTCACTATCTAGGAAAGATCTGATTGTGTGAAAGGGTATTGAGAAGGGCCATAATGTCCAGGAAACACGAAAGTGCGTTCAAGAGCAGAGTTAATAGCACTGTGTGTGTAGAGTGGGTTCCAGGCACCGTTAATGAGCTTTCGGTGAAGGTGGATGAAGCGGTTGATAGTGTGGAAATTTTACTGCACTGGGCTTCATCCACGATTCAGCAGTTAAAGTATGAATGTAGCCGTGAGCACTTTTTTTACCACCTGTATAAGAAATATATATATATATATATATATATATATATATATAATTATATATATATATATATATATATATATATATATATATATATATATATATATATATATATATATATATATATATATATATATATATACGTGTGTGTGCGCGTGTTTCCTTTGAACTGAGTACTTTGTCCATTTGCGTATCAAGGAAAACTTAAACAGCTCAGTATCCTTTTGTACTAAGGAAATGAATGAGCTCAACTTGCGACAATCGACTGCTCGATGTTTGTTCAGGATGTAATTAGGAAATCCCTGTGTCTTGCAATAGGTGTTCAATGTCTTCATGCTGCCCCTTTTATTAGAGATTTCGGTTGCTAGGCCTTGTCCTCTCGATGGAGCTCTTTAACTTGAGCGGCCATGTTCAAATCATTCCGGATTCAGAGAACCAGTGTTTCTTCATAGTGCGACTTATTTGGAAATGGTTAGTCATCCTTCAGGCTTTTTTTACACCCGTGAATCTCAAGGATTTTTAGGAATGTCCTTGATTTTAAAGATAAGCAGGGAGACAGTACAAGACAAGAAATCGTATACCTTGTTCCATAGGGTCCTCTAAATGCCTAATTGACGGGCTGATATCCACTGCATTAACAACACCGAAGAATGGATTAGAGAGAACAATTATCCTTCCGCTACAGAGAACAACAGATGGGACGCACAAAAGGATATGAATTATGCTGCAAGAGGATGACGTCACATTTTGCGTCATCATACAATATTACTCGAACAACATTTAGCATCTATTTATGGAGCGATGATAGAGCTTATTATTTATCATGTTTCTTTTATGAAGATAGTCGTCTATCTGTCTATATCTGTATAGGGCATACTATTTGACAAAATGATGCATAAATAGGTAGTGTATCTGCATGTTAAGTAGAAATATGACAAACAGGATATTCGTATGTGGAGATCAGAGAGCGATAACGAATGCCCGGATAGACCTTGCTTGTTGAGAATATTGAACTGACGTTTCGATTTATATATATATATATATATATATATATATATATATATATATATATATATATGTATATATATATATATATATATATATATATATATATATATATATATATATATATTAACATTTTCAATTAAAGCAAATACTGCCGAAAAGGAAAACATGGAATTGGATGGATATGATTCATAGCTACTGACTGTAACGAGACCTCACGCTAGACTAGAGAATGGCGTGAAATACGAAGCTGTACGCGCACTGTAAACTTGGCCATAGTGCTGTAGTTCTAACGGCAAATGTACTCAGCCTGGTAGGAATCTGATACGAGTAGATGGTTTTTCTTTTCCTTAATGAACGTCGAGCATGGTCTTTCTATGACTATAATATTATGTTAGTAATTCTTTCCACCATCTCCCCCACAGCCAGTCACTGGCCCCCAGTGTAGGGGACCGAGAGAATGCTCAACACACACAAAGTATATTACATTTGTGAATTCAGTGTTTCTATGAACCAGGACCTGCGCTCAGTAGGGGATCAGTCACATCCTTACCCTCTCTGCCCTGTTGTTTCAATAGCAAATCCGCCGCTGCTTTACCTAACCTGGTTTAAATATTGTAAGGTTATGCCTGTACTGGTACTATTAGCATGGATTGCTGTAAGGCGTCGGGAGTATCCGTTTCTCTCAACTGTTTATCAAAGGTCTAATTACTGCCTTGGCAGAGCAGAAGCGCGAACTTTCAGCTTTGATCATCAAGTATGGTATTTATGTGATACAAAGATTACGTCGAAATCTACGGTCTTAACGGCTTTTAGATATATCTCCTTTACTGCTCTATCAAAAGCCGAATAGCGATAATGCGCTTGGAATGTGTCGACGAAAGAGCATGCTCATATAGCAAGTATCCTTGAGAATAATGCTCTGATAACGCAGAGATATTTTAAATGCCAGAAACTGACGCGTGTGGTGTGACATTTTTGCCTCTTGGCCTTTACTAGAACTTCCATCTCTCTCTCTCTCTCTCTCTCTCTCTCTCTCTCTCTCTCTCAACGTAAGTCTTTCCTGCCTGCTTCGCGTTATTAGAAGTTTAATCTCTCGTAAGAACAGGTTTATACGAAGAGTGATATTAAGGGACTGATACCGGAAGTCTGGCCCGAATGAGTAATTCAAAGTAAAATGAAGATTCAAGGGATCTGTAAGCCTATAGAATCCTGCCGTCTACAGTATAATTTCGAAAATTAAATGTTGCACTTAAGTTCCCGGAAACATTTTTCTAAATCCACTACTTTTTTTTTTGCATTTTTGTGTAAGGATAATTTAACGTAAAGATCATTAGGATTAGGATATCAAACAGTTCTTTTACAGTTTACACGGATTTCAGAATACTCATGATTTAAAATGTTTCCCAGCGATTCCGCTGATAAGATCCGGCCCATTTTTTGAGGGTGTGTGCTGACGAAAAATATCATATATATATATATATATATATATATATATATATATATATATATATATATATATATATATATATATATATAATATATGTATATACACACACAGTATATCTATAACATACACACACGCACACACGCACATATATATATATTGATTAATATTACATAAAAATAGCAATGAAATGCGCCTTTTGGACTTGAGTCTAAAGAGAGAGAGAGAGAGAGAGAGAGAGAGAGAGAGAGAGAGAGAGAGAGAGAGAGAGAGAGTAGCATTTCGAATGGCTCAAAAATGGTCTGTGAATAAAAAAGGTACAACTGACGAGCTCGAGATGGTTCAACGCCCATTCAACTGTTGTTAAACTCTTCATTGTCACTAACCGGGACATCTACCAAGTGGTAGAAAATGTAGTAATTGAGCAAACAATGTTTGTGATAACGCATATATTGAAATTAATCAACGACAGAATATATTTAACTCCCACGTTCTGACGACTTACTTTTATGCGTACTCATTTTTTCCTCCCTCTCCCCGTCGCCGATCAGTGGTATTTTTTTTTTCCTAGCACGTGAGAGAAATCTATAGACCAGTCTTTATAAACCAGTCTTTGTAAGTCGTCTGCTAATGCCATTGTGATTACGGTACCCCCATAACAATGGTGATAGTCTCGGGCTTGGTTATAGGAAAGAAAAAAAGAAGATAGATATCAAAGCGAAATCGGACGATCACGAGGCTCGTAGTCACAAACTCACAACCATCAAGCTTTTTTTTTTTTGTCCCCCCTCTGTGACGTTGTCATGCAGAGGGTAGCTCGCCTCTAGTATGTCTGGTGTTTGCAGAGCGAATTTAAAGCTTATATTGGCGTTTTCTAGCGCAAATTCTTTTGTCTCTCCATCGAGGTATCTTTGATGCTGAATCCCCGCTTTCCTTCGTCTGTAACAATGCAGTTTTTGTTGATGTAGATAGCGTGTACGTTGCTGTTTTCAAAGATAGTCAAATAAATTAAATTAGCGCATAAAATTCTTGCAAGGAATTATAATTATTGAAAGAAACACGTTTAGATCAAATAAAACTTTAATCATTTGCAAAGGAACCTTTCCCAGAATAAAATACTTATTTGTGAAAAAAAAGAAAAACAACAAAATCAAAAGAAGATAAAAGTAAAAGAAACAATTTCATTAATGTGGAATCAAGTAAGAAAGATGCTGACGAGTGTGAATTTGCTACCCCAACACACTTTCTCAACCCTGGTTGCAACCAGCCGCAGTTGACTGAGTGCTACATACTTGATTTACCACTTAGCCAAATCAATCTGCCTCGCACGGGAATCGAGACCGGACACTTCTGCAAACACACACACACACACACACACACACACACACACACACACACACACACACACACACACACACACATATATATATATATATAGAGAGAGAGAGAGAGAGAGAGAGAGAGAGAGAGAGAGAGAGAGAGAGAGAGAGAGAGAGAGAGAGAGAGGGGTGGAGTTTAATCCCGAAGGAAACAAGCAAAGCGAAAATAGCGGGGTCTGGCACGGAAGAAAATACGGAAATACAGAAACATGAATGGACTTCCAAAGTCAGTTTCTCCAAAGAAGGCTTAAATGAATGAACGAAAGGCTTGAGACACTTTTTCCTCCTTGTGTGAATATAAATTTCTACGTCAACAGCAGAGCTTAAACGCAGCATACAATTTTTCCTATGGATATGCGACGGCAATACCGCACATATTTCCGATTTCATAATGTTTTTGCATCAGATTCCTACTGAAATCCTTTAAAAAAATCCGATTAAGAAATGAGATAATGGTTGCTCCAGCACTTCGATCGCAACGAATTCATTGCAGCTCATACCTGTCAAAGTCAGATGCATGTACTATGGTAGACCTATATTCACTCTTGTAATGTGAAGCTAAGAGTTTTTTCTTTCTTTTTTTTGGCTGAGATAAATGTATGAATCATACTGATCACATGCACCGGATCTATGGGATTGCGAAGACAATGCATCGAGGGTTTGAATCTGTCTTTTACAAGGACATACTCGGTGAGGGGGCGGGAAATGGGGGCTAGACCTATACCCCCGACATAAAAGAAAATCAATCATTCAGTAAAGACATGCATTCGAGCTACAGTGTGTGAAAACAGACTCTCCAGACTTGATGAGTATACACCGGAAAAAATTACAGACAAAGAATTTCCATTTTTAAAGATTTCTATATATTCGCTCTTCAACCGGGGAGGCTGAAGAGACTTTTGGTGATGGGTGATTAATAAATCGCCATATTTTATTTGTATTTTGACTTGTAATTTCACAGAAAAAAACGAGTTCTTCTTTGAGGTTGTAATGAGGAATTTAGGGTCGATGTTTAAATTACGCAGCTTTTTATTTGTAATCATTATTTCTCAGGGTTATCACACACACACACACACACACACACACACACACACACACACACACACACACACACACACACACACACACACCCATAATGCTCTTAGTCTAGGTCCGTTGGAATCAGACGCAAAAAACCACAAATTTATTATTAAGGGCTAATTCATGAAAACGTGAGCGAGATCTTTCTTCTTCTTTTACAGCTCAGAATGACCTCGGTCAACAACGGGTTGCGCTTTGCAAGTTCCACGGACTTGCGGTTTCTTGCTTGCGTCTGTGCACGCGCGTTCTAGTGCATGATTGTTTGAGAGCATGAAATCGCCTTGGATTCATCGATGTGTTTTCGTCAGCCTGTGGAAGGTGTGGGGAAAGAAATTATATATATATATATATATATATATATATATATATATATATATATATATATATATTTATATATATATATTTACATATAATATATATGTGTGTGTGTATTCATTCGTTTTCCCAATATTCTAAGTACACCAAGAAATAATTTTAAATATGTTTGTCGTGCTAACCCATGCAAAAGTATTGGAACCAAACGACGAAAGAGAGAGAGAGAGAGAGAGAGAGAGAGAGAGAGAGAGAGAGAGAGAGAGAGAGAGTCACAGTTATACATACCTCCACCTCATCTGGTCACCAGAGTGAATCGTAAACGAGAGGAGAGTTTTCGTCACGTGACGCAACCAATCGCACCCCATCTTTCCGGAAAGTGGGCGGGGCCATTTTTTGCCTGGCGAAATGGAACAAAATACTGTTAAATAGGCGGAATTATGAGGAGCTATGAACCTGAGTGTTTTAGAAAGCCAGGCATTCCAATTAGCTGTAAAGATGAGGAAGTACAGAGCTCTGTGTTCTGGAAGAACCATCGCCTTCCGGGAGAAGTATGTTTTTTATATCTTATATTTACGAAGCCATTCCGTTCGTGTTTTAATACGGTGGCCTCACAGGGGGTTGTGCCATCAGTGCACCTTATGCGATGCACTGTAGGCATTACTAAGGTTCTTTGCAGCGTCCCTTCGTCCCCTAGCTGCAACCCCTTTCATTCCTTTTACTACACCTCCGTTCATATTCCCTTTCTTCCATCTTAATTTCCACCCTCTCTTGACTATATTCTCTTTCTTCCATCTTAATTTCCACCCTCTCTTTACAATAGTTTCAACATTATTTTCAGCGCTGAATGACCTCATAGGTGCCAGTGCTTGGCCTGTGGCCGAAAATTTTATATTCAATTCCGCTTTAGTACGATGGTGTGAACGAGTAAACTTTATTATTATTGTTATTTTTGACATCACCTTGCTTCTAAATAAGAAGGGATGACTTCGGTCAACAAAAGCACAACACGATACAACAGAACATACCAAAAGCGTTCTGGCTCGCTCAGGAATCGAACGTGAAGCCTCTTGCAAAGCGAGGTGCGTCCTAACTATACTGAACCACGGGGCAGGCCCTAAGTTCTCTATGCAAGCTTCCAAATGGAAGCGGATGAAAAAAGTAAAAGCACTGAATATGCATTAACATAAATATCGGTACGTCATGATCAAAGGAAAAGTTATCTTTGATAGCAGGGGACCGATGAGAGAGAGAGGGAGAAAGAGAGAGGGCGCGTACATTGTTTGCTTTTGACTATAAAATCAAATCATAGTATTCATGATAACTTAGGACTAATACATGAATAGGAAAATTAAAGTATACATTATGTCTTCGTAAAAATAACTAACGAATATTACCATCATACATGTGTAATATATATATATATATATATATATATATATATATATATATATATATATATATATATACATACTTACTGTATTAGTCTCATTCCAAGTAAAATAAGCTTAAAAGTAAATGGGAATTAAAGTTGTTTCCTCAGTCGAAGACAAAATGCTTGCCAATTAAGCCTCTCTCTCTCTCTCTCTCTCTCTCTCTCTCTCTCTCTCTCTCTCTAGTCGTAAGTTATCATGAATATTTCCTATAATTTTATTTGCAGTCAAGAACGAAAAATTAACACCAATTCTCTTTCTATGGCTTCGGGAACTCAGCTCGCAAACTGAGGGACTAGCGTTCGAATCTCACAAAGGACGAAAAGGGACGTTATGGGCACTGAATTATGTATCTGGTTGCTAGTCCACTGCTGCAAGTCGCAGATGGGGTTGGGAAAGAGAATGAGAGAGATAGAGGAGGAAATTAAAAGTTTGTTGCTCTGTCAAATTGTATAACATCAGAGTGAAATCATTTCTAAGATATCCTCTCTCTCTCTCTCTCTCTCTCTCTCTCTCTCTCTCTCTCTCTCTCTCTCTTGCTTTCTCAAGCCTCATTGTAACCCATGGCTACCCACGCTAGTCCTTACGATCCGGTGCATGATGGAAGATTCGATCTTTTTTTATTTATTTACTTATTCAAAATGAGGTCGTTAACCCAACAAATGTTAGACAGTCCCCCGTTCATGGCTGGCCTCCTAATTTAGTCACCTAACCAGTCAGTCACTCATTCAGTCAACAGCATCCAAGATTTTTAATTGATTGGGACGGCCATGAGTTTCTCACTAGCATCTTTCACCAGCTTTTTCCATTTTTACTTACAATATCAGGTTGTAAGTTGTGGACGCATTTACAGGATAGATACCGTAAAACTGAAATAATATTTTGTGAAATATTCTTATGATGATTTTACTTCCTGTTTGTTCTTATCCAGTTGAAAATGATTATAGCAAAACATGCTTCCAGCAACGGCTAAGTAACGGATGTTATTGCCACGCCAGATAACAAAACCTAGGAAATCAATCAGTCAACGCATTCCAGATGGCTGATGCATAAAAATGCTTAAGTATCACAAAAGGAAGCTCCTTGTTGTCCTGAGTTCGTTGTAACGACATTTTTCGGTACTCGATAAGATAAAGCGTGACGTCACTGAGGCCATTTTATCTAAACCTGCCAAGGAGCTATTACGAAACAAATGTTGATTTATTTTGATTTATTGACTGACTTGTTTCTTCCAAAACTGCTATAGCCTCCTGTCAGTCAAGCAAACTTATTAATTACGACTATTAAAGAGTCTAGATCTAGATGATGAAAATTATAAAAAGGCAATGAATTACGCAGAAAATATTTAGTACAGTTTCGCAAAAAAGAAAAAAAATTCATGTCGGAAAGGATCAATATGATAATGTGAACCTCCGCCATGGGTGTGCAACACCCCTCCAAAAGGTCCTTCTCCCCAGAAGGTATGTTCCTATCTAGAGAAATTATTTAATTATATTATACATATCATTTGCAAAACAATATACTCACGACTCTAGAAAAGTTTGTCTGAAGAGTCACTTACATATGCCATTTGTCTTGTTTCAACAATTACAAAATCTCCTTAGTCGTTGCCAGCCATGAGGCCCAACTTCGGTCAAGTTTTCTTAAAAATCAACGCGTAACTTTTGTGTCATCCTGCTAACGCACAGACAAGTAAATAGACCGTACAGAAACTTAATCTCCCTTTATCTCCTTTGCGGAGTTTAAAAGAAGATAATGCTGTTTTAAAATGCATTACACTCTGGCCTAAGTTTTTATGAAATGTATCGTCACTTATGCGTGCAAATACATATATTAATTGTTCGTTGGTTTGTTCTTCTTGTTATTAATGACTGCAGTTACACCAATCTGTCACTAGGTTTATCATCATTACATCTTTGGCGTTACTCTTAAAAATCAGAACCATTTAAAATAACCGCTAAGATTCTTCACACATCTAGAAACTATCAAAATGGATGACATGTTACTGGTCATAAGATGTTTTTGCAGTATGCCAGATCCCTCCACCCCACAAGCTCATGCTCCTTCTTCTTCCATGAATCTGACGATAGCTTGACATTGGATGAAAACGTACACAAGCAAACGTTACTCGTCACTACCATCTGCTGTTCTCACCTTACTCTGGTGTGTTAATTGGCGGTTACTTTCCAGTTTTTAGCGTACTGTCTTTGAACCAGTTCACAGTCCACGCTCACGTTATTAAGAAAAAGAGAAAAACTTACCGGGTGACCTCATTCCATCTTTTTACGATCTGCAATAACGAGTCCTGCCGTGCGATGAAGACTTGAATAAGCAATAACAACAAAAAGAGCGGCGATAAATGCAATGGTAAAAGAAAGAACAACAAAAGAACAATAGGCGAATTACTAAATCAATCTGATGTTCTGTTACTCAACTGAAAGCCACGAAGTTTAGACCCATAACTGTTCACATCAAGAATAAAAGCTTTTTCACAGAAAAATAAATGACACGAGATGACAAGATCAACAAACGCGGTTTATAAGGTATTTTTATCGCATTAGCGTGCATATTTTCCAACGAGTACGACATTCCTGAAAATGTCTCATCGTTATGCCAACTCATGTAGCTTAATTTGAGTAATTAGCGTTCATTCTTTTCTTGTTGGTTTACCCTAACAAGTCGGTATGAGTTCTGTGTATGTTTCTGTACTTATTTCTGCCCTTACGTAAGCCGAGAATACACTTGGAAAAGCGAGTGTAGAAAATGGAGTAGTACAGAGCAATGCATAAGCGCTCCTAATGTTAATTTATTATGAGTCACACTTTATGATGATAGGAAGCAGAGTAGTAGGTCTCTTGACGAGGTTGGCCTTATTCATGCGAACCAGATGAGCCAAATTATTCGTGGCATGTTGAGAGCTAGATAACAGAGCACACACTAAAACCACTTTAGAATTTACTGTAAGCTGAAATAGACCCATTTTTGGAAGTTGTCAGTACCATACACTCTACTACGCAGTTTTGATATCGTTTGCATCTTTAACTAACAAAAACCATGAATAGTTTCAGTCATGAAAACTGTGACTATAACTCACGGGCTATGATCGGGTAAGTACTTCACTTGCGTCGGTAATCGCAAATGAGAGCTCTCGGTAACCCCCTCCCCGTCTCTCTCTCTCTCTCTCTCTCTCTCTCTCTCTCTCTCTCTCTCTCTCTCTGTGTGTGTGTGTGTGTGTGTGTGTGTGTGTGTGTGTGTATGTTGACGGTACTAGTTGAAGCTGAAGAGGATACATTATTATGAGCATTACTGACTGTTGTTGTGAAGCTGATCCTTAAAGGTTGCATACTTGCGAAACAAAACCTTTTCATTTGCTTTTTTTTTTTACTTTGCAACATAAAAAAATTAAATGAAACAGGCTATTAGGAAGTCAGGTAGACAACAAGGCATTCGGACAGTTACGTAAGACGGATATGCGGCTCAAGATTCTTGTAACATTTGCATGTTTCAGTAAATTCCAATGAATTCCAAGGTTAATGACAGGCTAAAAATACTATAATTACTCAACAACACCATTACTATGGAGGCCGAGCGGACCCTCTATATCATTCTATTAAATCTCGGTAAGTGCTATCGCAACTAGAAAGGTTTTTGCAGCTGTTAAGAAAAACGAAGTAACTTTGCCTTAACTAAATAAGACCGAACCCGACGCCAGGCGGGATCATCAGGAATCCTCCTCATAACGTCAAAGGCCTCTAGAGAGTGAGTGAGTGAGTCAGTCAGCCTCAGAGGCGAGGAGGAATGCAATTGATACACGGCGTCCGTTGACTCTTAATTGGCGGGACCGGCATATTCATCCACCATCAAGCACCAGTTCTGCGGCCGCCGAAAGGAACATTAAAAGCATTACACTGACTTTCCTTTAAACTCACCCGTACTGAAAGAGGGTGAGCTCTTCCGATCGAAGTTGTCCGTCGTATGAATGTATGTCTATCGTCAGAGTTTCACATTTTTGACTTCGCTAGAACCACTGGATGAATTTCAAACAAACTTGGCACAAAGCATTTTTGGGATTCAAATTTGTTCAAAAAGGGCCCCATGCCCTTCACAGGGGTGATGTTGAAGATTTTTCGACCAGGGATTTGAGATGGTTCAAATGAAGGCCACTCTCCTTTCTAAGGGGTGGGATAATTAAAATCTTTCGTCTATAGAATTAGTGAGTCAGAAAAGACAAAAACTAACGTGAAAGCTTCTACATATAATGTAGATTCATGTTTGTACAAATCATGCCTTCTGTGCCGTAATAGGGCTATATTGGTCCAACTTTTGCACAGGATTCTGTACGAAAAATCTTGAAAACAAAATTTTTTTTTTTTCTCGAGAACAGCAAGGCTGCAGTTTGTCATAGACTAAGGCAATGTACTGTAGATTTAAGTTTGTTCAACACTTGATTCTTTTTTTTTTTTTTAACTTGAGAGTTTCAAAAGCCACTGGTATCAAATACAGTGTTTGCCCCACACATACATCCCTTCTCTTTTTATCAGAATTCTTTCCATTTTATGTCTTTTATATGAGGTAAATTATATGAGGTAAAATCATAGTTTCTTTCTAAATTGTGACTAAATTAGGACTGCCTGAACGATAGCTTAAAAATAACTCCCTTTTATTATTATTACAGATGAAATATTCCGAGCCACCTATGAACAACACTGTAGTATCTTTTCACCTGAAAACCCGCCATAAAAATGAACGAGTATCTTACACACACATTTGTGTAATCTATGTACATTCATGTGCACGAGTGTAACGTTCCTAATTTGATTAAGTACAAAAGTCTACCAGCGATTCCCATGCAATGTTCCCTCCTTTAACCACCCCCATCCATCCCTACCCAATCCCCATTCCCCCACAGCAGTCCATAACTTGGGTGTGTCTATGTGACTAGCAGGGTGGGAGAGTCGCTAGGCTTAGCCGGGTCCTAGAGCTGTGGCTGGGGATAGATGGAGCAATGCGGTGTACTCTAAATGAAGTTGATATTCTGACAGGTGCTGCTTTGCTTGATGCAGAGCTTTGGGGGGAAGATTTATCCTTAGCGCTTACTGTCTTTATTGGGAAAGTTATCTCTGCATTGTTTTTCAGTATTTAATCGTTGTTTCGTCTGAATTTTGTTGTTCTGTTGACTCTTTTATACATTTATCACAAACGGGTATTCTGTTATGTGAAAAATTGTTTACTCAGTGGTCTTTGTTGTTGTTGTTTTAGTATATGAATATTTGCACAATTAGATAATGGCAATAGTAAACTAGATGTTTTATTGGCTAATATGAAATGGTGTATAATTCTGATTCTTATGTAATGACCTCTCGCTGTAAAGAAATAAAAATATCACTATAACTATTTGCATGATCATTATCTCAAAAACGTCTTACCCTTACTTACAGTAGTCTTCATTCAAGGCCATTAATGAAATTTTTAAAATCCTTCACATATGTGCAGGTGTCTTCGCACGTGCTGCCTCATGAATCAACATTAATCGGCGGCCTTTTACAATTAGCTCTTACTCTTGTCTGATCATAAGCGCTCAAGACAGATTAGGACGATGCCATGGCCTATACCTAGTATTGACTCTAGAATAAAACCTAATGAGTTTTATTTAGCTTGTCCTTTGAAAGATGTAGATGTATGAAAAAAGAAAGCGTTAAATCACCTTCTCCACTTAGATTGTGACAAACCTATCTAAGGAGAAAGAACGTTTGATGTAGTGCAGAAGACAGGGAATTCTCTGATGAAGGATGCGTAGTCGGTGGCCGGTAATAAAGTCACGGGGAAAAAAAAGTTACAATTTTGGCTAGGAAAAAGTCTCATTAATTTATGGTGTCTGGTAATAAAGTCACAGAGGAAAAATTCACAATATTTCTTGGGGGTCATTATCTTTATGATATTTACAGTCTTTTGTTTATGTTTATACGGAAATTCCCAAAGGACTTGTACTAAACACGCCGCAAAGGTGGATACATACCGGGTTTAAAAAAAAAATCCCCAACGGGCTTGTACTAAATACGTCGCAAAGGTGGTTACATACCGGATTAAAAACAAATCCCCAACGGATTTGTACTAAACACGCCGCAAAGGTGGATACATACCGGGTTTTTAAAAAAATCCCCAACGGGCTTGTACTAAACACGCCGCAAAGGTGGATGCATACCGGGCTAAAGCCCTTGGGAGTCATTATCTAGGAAAGATTATTATGACCTCTTTTCCTGTGCCTTTTTTTTTTTACCTGGATTCGCGTAGTCATAGTCTGGTTGGTTGATTCTAGAGTCTGCACATTGTTGTGTCAATGATAGTACAAGTAGGCCTAGGTTCATAGGTTAGGACAGATCTTTTTCAGTGGACTCCCTGCTATTTCTCTTGACAAAGTATTTAACAGATCTAAACTCCACACTAAGTCAGATTCAGTCTTTTCTTTTGTGTTAGTTACCTTCCTTTCAAAAATGACATACAGGCCTAAGCTCCACGTTAAATCATGTTTTGAATTCTTCCATTGACTAATTTCCTTATCTGAAGCAAAACTTATCACAATTCTTCTCCGGTCGACTTCTCGTGTTAAATTTAGTGGAATTATTTTATTAACATGCTTCAGACACTCGTTTATTGTAGGTGAACTGACCAGTCGCATGGGACCCTTCTTGAAGGGTGCCCTAGCAAAATTTTCAAAGCTTCTACTCGTGAAAGCTGTTCAGAATCTCGCAGACAAATACTGGTTCCTACATAGTATCTTGATTCATTCTGGGCCTCAGGACAATACGTTAGTGTCTGCAACAAAATTCCACTCCAGTTCTCGATATCAGGACAATGGACTGTAGCAACCAGGGGAGACTCTGCATAAGAGAGAGCTTCCTACCAAGCATAAGACTCTGGATTAACATGACGGTCCTGAGAGGGGGGTCCCTGAATTAATGATGCAGGCAGGCATAAGCCCACTGCCTTATGGAAGACTATTAAGTTTTAGGCTAAGGGAAATAAGCTGAAAAGAAGCACCTCTGTTCTGATTTATCATGTTGAAATAGGAAGTACTGCTCACGTTATAAAGGCTTCTGCGCGATGTTGTTGGTTTTGAAGAACAGTTACAACCTTTTGGTCCTGCTGGCGTAACCAAGCAGCCGTATTTGGAGAGGACCTTTTCTCCACAAACGTGGAGGGTCATGGAAAAGTTGGGCCAAAAACTATCCCACCCGCAGATTCCCTGGTTTTACAAAGTTATCAGTTTAAGTTTACAGGCTTTTATTTCACAACTCATGGACTGTGCTTTACAGGAAATTTTTCAGTTGAAAAAATTAATTGCTGAGGTTAGACACTGACGTTTTGGCACTCTGTGAAAGCTAGAAGTATATAAGAAAAGATATACACTATATTTTGTTTATCGCTGATTTTCAGAGTGCTGACTTTCCAGACTAACTCCCTCATCTCGTCCTGTGCCTCACCAGTCATACCCTTACTAAAGATTATGGCATTAGGCGCCGTAATTGCTAAAGGCTTTGAGAACCTCTTCCCCTGCCTGTGCACTAACCCTTGATTCCAGCGGCAAAGTAAAGTAAATCCTACAATGTCCTAGATAACAAAGTAAACCAATTACCCTTTAGAGATATAGCTAAGTATCCTAAAAGATTTTAGTGCTCGGCTTGCTGCTGGCCATGATAGCTGGCCACCGTGCCTTTGAAATGAGGTGTTGGGATATTGAGTAAAAATAGCTGAAGAGTACTCGATATGTACACCTTTACGTTAATCACGCATATTTTCTTAAAAACTAAGTAGAAAACCACCATGCAGACAGCCAATATCCAGTCTCTGGCACAAGGCTGATTCTAATTTGACCAGGAGGAAAGATTCAAAGTGTATGCTTAACATTGTATATACTGTCTGTGACTGGGACGCTTATCATAATCTATAGTGAAGAATTTTCACCACGCAAAAAACGTCCAGTAGTCATAATTATGTTTGATGTCAAGAACCTGGTCAAATGGCAAGAATGTTTAGACAAAACGTTAACAGTATGTCCACACAGAAATAAACAACAGGCATATTTTGCTCATGAAAATTCTCTCGGGTCCGCTACACGGGATGAATTTAGCTTCTTGACAGGGAAAATACTGACTAGTTTGAATATCATGCACAGCTCTCAAATCCTTTGTTTCAAAAATGAAGAAGACTTCTTCGATATAAACAAAAGTCATATCAAGAGACTGAATGCACTTCAAGTTTCCCATGGCAACTGTAAAAACAATGTTAGAATTGTGTTAGATGGTGTAAGTTGTGTGCATAACATAAACAGTAAGGTTTGAATGAGCCACAGTAGTAGCAGATCTATATTTTCACTTAAAGACATGTTTTCTCTTATCAGTCGAATGCTCTTGTAGTTTTTAGACTAACCTGGACTTATAGGGCACGCATGTGCTATTGTTCCGTCATGTGGCCCATATGTTAAAGTAATCAGGAGATCCTCCATTTCTTAAGGAAAACTACACCGTGATTATTGTTTCTCTCCTGGTCGTGTTTAGGCTTAATTTGAAAGTGTTTCTGTGCCACAATGCGTTGTTCAAGTCAAGGATTAGTAGAGGTACTGTGGAAGGGGCCCTTATCGCCTCCATTCATAGTTACATGATAGTTTATCAGCTTAAACAGTATTTTCATAGTCGTAAGCTTTGTGGTTCTTTGTTTTAAAGTGATTGTTGTAAGTATTTTTTTTTTAGTAGAAGAACTTTTACTGTTTATTATATTCTAATGATGCAAAATTTTTTGTGTACTCTCCCCTATTACCCCACCATGAATTAAAGTTTTCTTCCAGAAAATTGTCAAATGAATGTTTGAAGAATTTATTATCTTAGAATGAGGAGAAGTTTTTCAAGATTCTATTTTCATCATTATTTTCGGTCGAGAATAGAGAGAGAGTTCTCCAGTTTTCTCTGCTTTTTTTTTTAAGACGTGTTACTTTCTAATGAGGTTTCATTTTTTTTTAATTTTTATTAAGGTCTATATTATGATAAGGTTGGTTTTCTTTCGCCTTTTTCCCTTTTTTAAATCCACCTTTTAGGGTCTTTAGGTAATTACCAAAACCTCTTTCTGGCTTACCCAGCTGAGAAAACTGCTGCTCCGGTCGTTGTATTCTCAAGGATTTGCTTTTGGAAAGGCGCTCTAAAGGCCTCAACAGGCGAGTAAGTTGTTAGAGAAAGGCCTAGTGCTAGTCACTTAACCTTGGTGCTTGCTAGCATGGGGCTTCTTCCTCGGGAGCAGCCAATAACATGAGTACGTTTCCTGTATTGTCTTTTACTTCCTTGCCGCCAAACTTGAGGACGAGGTTTTTATTTCGTCGCCAAACTTTGACGCCAAATTTTGAGTGCAAATTTACTCGCTGACAGATTTTTAGTATGATTTTTATTTTGCCACCAAACTTTAGGAACAACTTCTGTTCGCAGCCACCCTTGACTTCAGGGGCCAAGTTTGTAGAGGAATGCAAGGAAAACAATGCTCTCGTGATTCTGCTCTTATATTTCAATGTTTATCCTAACATTTCTGTGAGTGTGGGTGCGTTACGCGTTTTGGGGATACAATATTGCCGTTAAAGAAACGGAAGTACCCAAGAGACCCTATAGAAAACTTGTAAGTGCCTCAAATATGCCACTTATCCATTTACATAGTACTATTACTATTACAACTACTATTATTGTTGTTTTTTTTATTTTGATGTGGTTGATATTGTCGTCTCTGTACCCGCAGCAGTAGTGGTAGGTCTAGGGCTCTATATATGGGAGTTTCGCGCCATACGAATATTAGTGTCTCCTTATTATCATTAGCTTCTATAGTTACAGCAGCAATTGTGTTAGGAACATCATCATCATCGTAATCATCATCATATTCACCAGGAACAGCAATAGCAAGAGTGCTAGTTATTCTAGTAATAATAGCCGATCAGGCAGTTATATTTCTAACCTTCTCGGCACATTCGAGACTCCTTTTGGGACGCCGAATCTTCACTTATGAGCGGATTCCTCGAAGCGCTTATATACAACCTCTCTTTCTCTCTCTCTCTCTCTCTCTCTCTCTCTCTCTCTCTCTCTCTCTCTCTCTCTCTCTCTCTCTCCAACAATACGTCTAATCTTCGGACATCTGCCTGATGACCCAATAAAAGATAACGAGCAGTTATCATGCGTTTATTCAAGTCCAGCAGACTAACGCAGGGATCGCAATTCCTTTTTTAGTTATTGTTGTTTTGAAGTGAATAATTTCATTGTTGATAAAAAATAACATTTAGATGTTGAATATAGGTAAATGATAAGGTTCCCTAAGCAACGTTCAGATTGTTTATACTACTAAATATTGCTTACTCACAAAACCTCAAACGCACAGAAATATCCAGATGAGGAGAGAGAGAGAGAGAGAGAGAGAGAGAGAGAGAGAGAGAGAGAGAGAGAGAGAGAGAGAGAGAGAGACTGCGACTGCTTATGGGATGGAAAATAGGACGGAAAACTTAGATGCCAATCAAGCTCAGTTGTCCAGGCCTGATGACAAAGAAAAACTATCGGGAAATTAAAGAGCAGGGCCAACCCACAAAGGAAAAGATATACTCTCTTCGTAAAAACATAAATTTGGGGGGTATTTAAAACAAGTCGAACCTCTCTCTGTCTCTCTCTCTCTCTCTCTCTCTCTCTCTCTCTCTCTCTCTCTCTCTTGGAATACGGTCACACTCAGGCTAAGATTCTTTAAGGAATTCCGGTGCTGATCTACATGCGACTAGAGAGTCTTCTGAAACAGCCTTCGTGATCCTTTATCACGTGATCCAGATATCTGCTGGTATTTTCTTTCTGATACAGTTAAGAAATGTTAGAAACTATCCACTGACAATAAAGTCATCATGCATTCGTTGATACCTCTGCTTCGGAACAAGTTTCTCTCTCTCCCTCTCTCTCTCTCTCTCTCTCTCTCTCTCTCTCTCTCTCTCTCTCTCTCTCTCTCTCTGACGACATGCTACATGTGCGTTTCTCTCGCGATATTGGGTTTTAGAAGTCGTTGGCGTAATTCCGGGAAATGCTTTATTTTCGAGTCGTGAATTTTTTTACGGTCCCATTTTTTTGTGATTGCAGGAAAGAATGCCTTTCCGATGTAAACAAGGTGAAAAAAAAAACTCCGTATGATTTGAATTTGTGTATTAAAGAACACTTCTCTTGGCTGTAGGAAGAGAGGGTATATGTATATGTATATGTATATGTATATGTATATGTATATGTATATATATATATATATATATATATATATATATATATATATATATATATATAAAGAGTATATATGTTTATTTGTGTGTTCATTTAATGATTGTGCCTGGAAACGTTTACATCCACACGAGCACAATTCACTTGTATCTGTATAGACATGAATAATCCGTGAGTAAATACGAGGTACATACGTTCTTACATTGAAAACAAAATCTCCTGCTTGCAAACGCACTGTGGGCAGTGATCAAAATTAAGCGTCCCGGTAAATGGGTCACCTGCAACCTTGTTCCAACCGGATGGGCAAATCTTCCTTATATGAAATTCAGTTCCAGTCACGGCAAAAGGGACGAGTTGCAAGTGACGTCATCAGTCCTGATACTTTCATCTCCCTCGCTCCTCTGGATCCAGGTCCTAATGGTCGACAGCGGGTAAACAATCGTTGATTACGGTAAAAGGAACCAAAAAATCCACAACTATGTTAGAAATGCCATTAAAAGTCAGAATAAGAAGTAAGTAATTCCTGGTGTCCTGTTTGCTACACTGTTTCTTTTGAAATTGACAGTAGATAGTCACAGCCAAAATCATGGTAACCAGTGGTGGACGCTGAACTGAGTTCCCGCTGAGGACGATTATCAAAAAAAATTTTGTAAGGGTAATTACCATAAGCTAAAAGAGAAAAAAAAAGTAAAAGTTTGACGAAGTTTCTTCGGCGCAATCGAGTTTTCTGTGCAGTGTATAATGCTGTATGAAACTTTCAGCCACGGCCCATGAAACTCTTAGCCGTGGCCCATAAAGCTCAACAACAGTCTGGTGGTGGCCTGTGCTTTTCGTACCTATAGCGGTGCAAGAGGTACGATTGGCTAAATTTAACCATAAATAGAATAAAAACTACTGAGGCTGGAGGGCTGCAATTTAGTATGTTTGATTTTTGGAGGGTGGATGATCAACATGCCAATTTGCAGCCCTCTAGCCTCAGTAGTTTTTAAGATCAGAGGGCGAACAGACAAAGTGCGGACAGAAAAAGTGCGGACGGATAGACGAAGCCGTCACAATTGTTTTCTTTTACAGAAAACTAAAAAAAAAACTCTTAAATATACACACTTAAAAATACTCTTAAATTCGATACAATTTGGCAACGCCTTCTTGGGGCATTACTAGGATAAGGGATCACCAGCAAATGCCAGGCGCTACCATATTCGCTGCACCAATGATTTCTCGATCACCGGGGTTAAGCAACACTGGTTCAGGTCAGTACCAGGATGGTTGACTCTCAATGGAAGCGAGACACTTTTTGGCGCATCAGCTCTTGTGAACATCATCGTCTCATTTTTGGATAAATGTTTTGAAATGCTCAGAAGCCTTATTATGATTTTGGGTAAAAATGAGGTTGAAGAAGGCAGCCACCTGGTGAGTGAAGGATATTATATATTGTAAAAACGAGCGTTCACTCAGAGACTGCAGAAAGCTGAATAATGAATGTGTATTGCTCGCGAAATATCTTGGCTGATATTTGCAACATTGATTTAGTGACGCAATACTCTGCAACACTTCCTACTTTTTCCCTCTGTTGTGGAATTTACCTGGTCTGTTCATTGATTAAACACCAACGTGCATTCCAAGTTTTGAGTCGTCAGCTCTCTCTTTCGATATATGTATGTACAGTAGGTATGTACGTATGTATGCATGTATGTATGTATGTGCTTCCACGCAATTTGCGTGAGAGGTAATGTTTGTTGAAGGGACAGCTGATGTTGATTGGTTGGAGCTGAACCACTCCAGTGTATATGTATGCTCACGTGTTTCGCACTGAAGCCATTTTTGTCGAAGGAGCAACTGCTGTGTTACTCAGCTTGTAACTAAATTAACCACTCCAGTTATAGGCGGACAAACTCCATGATGCATACATATTCATGTTTATACTTGTTCTTACAAGGGAATTGTCTCTCGTACAAGCAGACCGTATGTGAGAGGAATACTGCAAGGGCATGAAAAACAATCTGTATTTATCAACAATGAACTAATATGCAGAAAGGCCCCAGGTGCCCCACATTTGCCTCGACTTGGTGGAGAAATTATACGCGTCTTCATATATTCATATCGTGTTTAGATACGTCTGTTTTTTTGTTCTTTTTCAGTATAGCTGGCAAACTTCATGCAGCAACGAACACTGTACGTTTGAGGCTTCCCTTGAGACACCCTTGGTCACTGCTTAGCGAATAACACCACCAAAAACATGTTTATACAGATAAATAATGGTCTTATCGTCGTTTGTAACGATAGCTGTTGCTTAGTCATTCCGCATAAATAACTAAGATGAGGTAAATAAGAAAATATACATCGAAACTAAACACCTTCAGTAGTACGTTCGCACTTGAAAAGTTGCAAAATTAGCGACAGTAATAAGCATCAAATACGATTGCTGATGGAACGTTTCAATATTCGTAAGGGAAAGATTGTTGGCGGGGATGGGGAAGATGTGGCTGTATTCAACATCTACTTTCATATATATATATATATATATATATATATATATATATATATATATATATATATATATATATATATATATATATATCTGTGCTTATGTTTGGGATTTCTAGGTCACTGTAAAAGTAACATTTAGTAGCTATAGCCAGTTGGTTACCAAATAACCAGAGATCTCATGTCTTTGGTTGTACCATTGTCTCTAAACCAGTATTCCTGTACAGTCTTTGACGACCTTTGCGAGAAGATACCCTTAAGCATGCTGTCCTCTGTTTATTTATTTATCTATTGTATTATTAGCCTATTATATGTATGTATATATATATATATATATATATATATATATATATATATATATATATATATATATATATGTGTGTGTGTGTGTGTGTGTGTGTGTGTGTGTGTGTGTGTGGGCTCTTTCCATAGGACTATGTGCTTATTTTTTTTATAAATAAAAGCATTAGTAATTCAGTAATTGCTGCTGGCATCTTTACCGTGATAAAGAAAATACTGGTGTTAGTGTTTAGATGGTTGCTTATCCAGAATATTCATATAATCAACCGCCTCGGGAACGATTGCAAATCTTGCATCTCTTTATCATTGCTAAGTCGTACTGACTAAAACAACAGATAATGGATGGTTACTTAACATTGCTGTTAACTGCAGTAAATTCACAACATGTAGTAAATTACTATGATTGCATAAATATAGTGGCTGTTATTCAACGAAAACTGTATATCGTTATGCTATGTAAAATCAAATCTTGTATCGATTTATTTGTATGTCTTACTTGGGAATATGAAAATGGCAAGAAAGAGAGTTAATCAGCTGATGGATGTTATGGTGACGATAGGGGCAGTTGCAGGTATATCTGATCATTATTTGACTGAAGAAAAAATCAAGATAGATACGAATTGGAGAGTAAGGGGTGAGAACATGGCCGTAAATGCAACTAAAATAAGTGAACTGGATGAGTTGGAAGTGAGAAGAGCATATAAAGAGAAAGTGGATGGAAAATGGGCTAGGGTTATTGGGGGAGGTGAAGAAGTAGATGGGGAGGGCTGGAAGAGAGAATGAAAACTGAATATGCATGACAGAAGACCAGATCGTGTGCAGGTGCCCAAGAGAATTGATAGGCTAGTCAAGAAGAACTTAAAAGAGAAAAAGAAGGCTACCAATAAAGATAAAGAGAAGATGATCAAGAACTTTAGGAAGAATAAAAGGTTTTTCTACCGGGAAGTAAGTGAGGGGAGAAAGGTGTGATACAGTGGTTACTGAGTGGTTGATCATAGTTTGTAAGGTATGTCTGAATGTGGGAGAGATTTAAAAGGAATGAATGAAAGGAGTAATTGTTCTATAAGGTAAAGGTAAAAGCAACAGAGGCGACGGTAAGTATTTTGATTGAGAAATTAAAATAAATGACAAGGACTGGCAAGGTGGGAAAAGTACACAGGTTGAGACAAGAAATAGGGTACATAAATCAAGTTTTTGTAATGAAACATTTATGTGGCGGGTTTGAAAGTAAAGGGAAACAACTGTATGTGGCATACATGGACCTAGAAAAAGTATAAGTTTATGATAGAGAAGCAATGTTAAGGGTGTTGAAATATATAGATAATAAGTTGTTGACACTGTTTACAAAATTTTTAGATGGTTGCAAAGCAAATGCTGGAATATGTAGGCAAGAGAGTGACTGGTTTGGTGTGAAAGTAGGTCTAAAACAAGGATCTGTAAAGACCATATGGCTGTTTAATACCTTTGAGGATGGGGTGAAGCGAGAAGTCATTGACAGGACGGTTTATACAGAGACAAAGTTGCGGGGTTAGAAATGAGTCATGAATGGAGTGTGGGAAGGTTGATATTTATAGAGGATACACTCTTGATTGGGGATAGTGATGAGAAACTGCAGAGACTAGTAAAAGAGCCTGAAAGTGTTAACAAGAGAAGAAAGAAGAAAGTTGGCTGTAACTGTCAGTGAGAGTAAAGTTATAAAGGCAAATAGAAACCAGGATGATGAAGCTACGAATGTTGATATAGATACAGAAATTGAAGCAACTGATTCAAACAAGTACTTGGGAGTAAATACAATGGGTGACTGTAGGATGAGAGAAGTGAGCACAGAACAGATGAAAGAATAGCAGTAGTAGTATTTGCAAAAGATTAATTAGAGGCTTGACTTGTCTACGAAAGCCAAAATGGGATTGAAGTATTGTGGAACCAACTCTGTAGGCTAAATGGTGTGTGGCTGTCAAGTGGGAACGAAAGAATCAAAAGGTTGAAGTTGTTAAGTTGGACTGTTTGCGTATTATATGTGGAATGAGAAGAAATGACAGGGTGAGAAATGCGGGGAATAGTATACGTAAGGAAAAGGTTAGTGTGGGTGAAAGACTGGACCAGAGGATTCTTAGATGGTTAGGTCGTTCGGGAAGAACTGACGAAAAGTGTATAATTCAGAAGTGTCAAGGAGAAGGAAGAAAGAAAGGCCTAGAAAAGGGCTGGATAGACGGGGCGAAAGAGGTAACCACTGGAAAGGACGGCCTTGCATTCTGGAAATGCGAGACTGTATGCAACGTAAAGATGAGTGGCACAGAATATGTAGGGAGGCTTGATGCTCTGCTGGTGAGCCTGTTGTATAGTTCCAAAGCTGCTAATGTTTTGGAAGTTTTACTGCACAGGGGGTTCATACACGATTCAGCAGTTAAAGTTCGTTATTGGTAGTAAGCGTCGCCCGCACTTTTTTTTTTTTATAACTCCAACCCCTGTCAAGGATATGGTTTTCCTGTAGCCGTAGATTTATGATATATTAATAAGACAGAATACCGAATAATAAAGAATGCAGGACATATCGCATGATAAATACTTTCTTTTTTATACACTGGAGTTACGTTTAGTACCTCAAGGGTCGCATTTGTACTTTGTAAAAGCCTTTGGGTATTTTGACGATGGCCGTGTTAGCAAGTCAGAAGCCTCATCAAAAAGCAAGAAGAAGTTTTGTAAACAAAACAAATTTGCCGTGTGCATATAACACGCTTGGTCAGGTAACTGTATTGATATTTTCAATTTTGTGTAAAGTAGGTAATTGTATTGTATGCATATTCATCCGATAATGTTTACCCATTACAATTCATATGAAAGAAAGACTATTAGATTATTGTAGAACGTTTACAACTTTTCAGGAGTAATCCTAGGATGGTGAATGCCAGCTTATGCTTAGCTTTGATATTGTGGAATAGCCTATTGTACGTCACCCATTCACAGTTCAATAAATTTATGACCGTTAGGTTATGCTACCGTGTACATCAATAGCTGATAGGCTAACTTATTGGAGATGGCTTAATATAAGGACAAGGCTAGTGTTTCATAGATTTTATTGTGGACGTTAGATACTATACAGTACCCATCTTAGTTTGGAATGTAGGTTTGATTGATAAATTAATTTACGAGCAAGAAATTGGCGGGTAGTTTGCAGAACAACGAAAGCAGGCTCTAACACTACCTCTGACTGGAAGCTTAGGCTAGTCCATGTTTCCAGTGTTTAGTGTTACTTGTGGGGTCCAAGTGAGTGAAGCTCTCCCACCCAGGGTAGGGCATGTTGCCCTAAGTCAGAGTGGGAAGGTAAGGTCTGGTTAGGCCAGCAGGTAGCGTGCTAGGAAAGGTTAGATTTGTTTTTGTCAGTGGAATCTGTGTCCGTCGTTCTCAGCTGCCCCAAACTGGCAAAGGGAATTGTTCATAAAAGTGGGTAGCATTTATGCAGTCGTGCTGTAACATCACCAAGGGTGTAGGGAGGATTGAAGGTATGTTTGACAGAGAATGTCTGGTTACTTGTTAATTGAGTATTTCTTTGTGGTTTTTCAGAATATTTTTCTGATATATTACCACTACTGTCAGAAATTAATACATACTATAGTCCTGAGATGAAGTTATTTAGCATAAATTGCAGCCTGTGCTTGTGACTGTGATGGCTTTGCCTTATTTGTTAATGATAATATATAGGTGGTTTTATGTTTATTCTGTTGGTAAGTGACTAAGTGGTGTGCTTCACTTTAGGTCAGGTTTGATTCTTTGTCTGAGGTCTTGTTGTGTGGGTCCAGTTGGTTGGGATGGCCAACCCCTTCTGGTCAGTTTTGACAAAATGCCTCAGTTATTTTAGATTAAGAATGGGTAGATTAGTGTTTCCTCATAAATTTGCCATTCTTTACAGTATAAGCAATAATCAAAAGTCCTTGTAGTAATTAAAAATCTTCAGAAACATACTTTTTTATGCAGATTGTTCCAAATTACAAAAGAAATATAAAGATCTTTTAATTTGCATAGATACCAGTTTCACATATTTCATAATATGATTTTCCACTATCACTACCATATGATTTGTATGTGGATGTTTAGTAAGTTGTGGTTGAAAATTTGTTATGAAAAAGGTAGACAGGTGGCTGTTAATTAGTGTCTTAGACTACCAAATTTTTTACTCACTGTTAAGAATGAGACCATATATAGGCTAAACAAATACCAATTATAAATAGTGCTTATTACCTGCCAGTCTCCTGGTAACTCTGCAACAGAAATGGTGTAGAAGGAAATTATTCAGATTGACAATATTAAAAGAAATACCATTACAACTCTGAGCTCTTTGTAAAAATTTTACAGGATTGGTGAGGCTTTAGGGATGTGAAAGTGAAGTGCCTGCCTCTTGACTGTAAGGGGATCTCCTCATAAATGGAAAGTTCAGTCCGTGCACCCCACACAGTGTGCTTTGATCCTTAGCTACACCCACTTACTCTAAATCTGTTCCCACTTCATTTCCACCATCTTGCTGTCAAACTTATCTTATAATTAATACATAGTGCAACTGTGGATTTTTCTTCCAGTTCCATCTTTGAGTCCTTGAACTTCAGCTTATTTATTTCTGGATCTCTATTATCTTGATATCCAACCATTCCGTATCTCTCTTTTTGCCATTTTAAGCCCTGATTGGCTGAAAGTGCTGCAGTGCTTATGTTTATTTTATGGTTAATTCATTCATGATGGGATCTGAGTTGGGAACTGGAATGTGTGGGTAGAAGAAAATGAAATAGATGAGTACAGATAGGCGTCGACTTGCAACAAGTGCATTTTACGACAATCCGCGTTTAAAACGGTAACGAAAAAAATTATGAAAAGGAACCTAAAACATAATTTATAAAACATTGTGCAGCAGGCAGCACTTACGAGTAGTAGTCCTAGGATGCATGTAAAACAGGCCTTGCACTATCAAACATGTATATCCAGAATGGTATATGATTATATAATTAAAGAATTTAAGAATGTTTGGCTAGATTGGAAGGATGTATTAAAAATTTAATACTCATCCATCTAAAATATTTACACCAAAGTTCTCAAACGCACACCAGCTGCAGTCTGTAAGGGTGTATGATAAAAAATGTTTGATAGTTTGTGGCCCACCTAACAAGCATGAACACAGATGCATCTACTTTCATTTCTCTCTCTCTCTCTCTCTCTCTCTCTCTCTCTCTCTCTCTCTCGTGCTATTGAGAACAATAGCTGTCTTTTATGATTCATTTACTGTTTGAAAAGTTTTTAATAAGCTGCAGTATGTTGACTAAAAGGACACGTTCATCATCAACAATTCAGCGAGCCAAAAAAGGCTTGAAAGGATATCTACTTTGAATTAAAAGTGTATGTGATTAATCAGTACCAAGGGGGAAAAAGAATAAGGACGATAGCATATGACTTAGAAATTCCCCATTCAACAGTTGACAATTCTTAAGGATCGAGAACGCACGCGTGAAGCTGTTTAAAGATTTGCTTCGATGAACTCTACTGTAATTGCGAAGTAATGGTAAGGGTCAATCCGGGAAATGGAACAGTTATCAATGGTGTGGATAGAGGACCAAATTAAAAAATGAACACCATTCAGCCTTAATACCATCCAGGCAAAGGCTAGAAATCTGTTTCAGACCCTTAAGGAATGTGCAGGTGGTGACTGTCAAGAATTCATCGCAAGTACTGGATGGTTCAAAAGGTTCAAAAGAAGATTCAGTTTGCATAATGTTTGGGTAACAAGGAAGGCAGCAGGAAAGTTCATTGATAGTTTTGGTGAATTCATAAAAGAAAAAGGAAAAAGTATTACAACATTTTCCATGCAAAAACTGAGTTAATTACCATTCTCAGAATAAACTCACCAAAGAAAAAAAAAAAATTTTAGTATTATACTGTAAATGCGAAAGCGTATACAGGCAGTTCCCAGGTTACGACGGGCTTGGCTTACGACGTTCTGAGTTTACTACACTCTTCAAATATATTCATCAAAAATGATTTCCCGGGTTACAACGCATGTTCCAGGTTTACAATGACGACAACGCTGATCCGATGGAAGAAATATGGCCCCTTAAAGGTAGGATGGTCAACATTTGGAGGTTTTGTGATAAAAAGTAAATCAAAATGCAGTTTATGTCGTTTTCAAGACGCCTAAAGTTTAAAAGTAAGGTTTTCTTACGATTTTAGACAATATTTCGGGTTACAACGATATTCGGCTTACGACGCGGCATCGGAATGGAATCCTTGTTGTAAGGCGGGGTCTGCCTGTACAACGCATGCACTCCACACGTGATATGTAAACATCTTAAAAACGTTGTGTAACCTTATGACGAAATGGAAACTGGTTGAGATCAAGCCAGCTAGAGATCAGTAATAGTAATACTTTCCAACACTGTACAGAATTACTGTGGTGTGTTATTCATCAGAGTCAACTGAAATAGGGTTTAACTGATTTTATTTTGGGTACAGTTACCAGTGGCTTACCACCGAAGCTATGAAACGTAGATGTAAACATGGGGCAAGTTACAAAACATTGAGATGAATTGGAAAATTAATTAGTTAAATGAAATATATTAAAAATGATAACATTTTCTCTTGTGTACTTTGAATATATAAGTATGATGTCCAGTTAAAAGTAAAAAAAAAAAAAAGCTAAATTGTGTCCCCTTGCGTAGGATGAAACACCACATGTAAGCAAGATGTAAACATGGGGTAAGTTACATATACGAAAGGTAAGCTACATACACAGGGTTTCCATGATATTACCATGAAAAATGAGAAATCAATGATTGCAATAGAACAGAAGATTGAAAATATCCTTTTAATATATTTCTTAAAAACAGTAAACTAAGAATCTAGTCTACAGCACAGTATGAGTGACGTAATACTCACTAGTATACAGTTCGTGGTAAGGAAATTCAACAATGTAAAAAGGCAAATTTACTGAATTCTTAGTAAAACAAATGAATATAATCATTATTGTAAAGAATGACAAGAAAGTTACTGTATAAAAGTATAGTACAGTACTGCACTTATAGTGATAAAACCACGGTAGGCTGTAGGTAAAAGGAGTTAGGCTATGGGGTAGCCTATATATGCCTGTAGACTGAATTGCAAACTGATTTACATTAAAAATGACTTACGACATGTGTTCAAGAACCTAACCCCGTTGTAACTCGACGCGTACCTGTACTGAGAGCAGTAGTGGATTCGTGTACAGGCAGTCCCCGGTTATTGGCGACCCGGTTTTTTGGTGCTTGTCTAGCAGCGAAAATCGGTGATTTTCAGTGCCAATATGCGCCAATGTCCAATTACTGGCACCGATAATAGTGTATTGGCACCAATACATATCTAACAGAGGCGCTGATAACCGAAAATCGGCAATTCGGCGGAGACTACCTGTATTCAGTTACTGCCCAACTTACGAATGAGTTACGTTCTGGACAGCTGTTCGCGTCTTGAATTGTTCATAAGTTGGTTTTCGAAGTTATTTTAAAGGTACTGTACTTTTCATGCCTATTTAAGTATGAGATATAAAGTCAATACAGTACTGTACATTTTTTTAATACTAAAACAGTATACTGTACATACTGGATTTTACAGGTGAATTTATTAATACAAATGATACATAAAGCCTAAGTAAATTGTGATAATAATACAGTTGTTTTTCTTAACTTTGAAACTGGTAGAGTAGGCTTGAGACGATGAATGAAATATGTTGTGTTTACATTCCTGCATTAACTCGGGAGGCGTGGATTATGTAATTTTCATTGCTTTTAAATCATGCAGTATTATAAAGAATTACTTTGGATGTTAGAAAGCGATAAAAAGGAGAAAACAAAATTTACATTCGTGCAACATTTAAAATTTAATATTTTTTCTGTTTTGAAAGGTATGAACCTGGAGAGAATTTCGCAGGGGCAGCGCCTAACATTGGAAGTTCATAAAGTAAACAATGCACATTGCCATCTATTGACAAAAATGTGTACTTAACATATCCTATGGTGAGAGAAAATCTAGAAAATGGGAATTCATCAAAGAACGAGTTAAATGAGGAAGATAGAAATTTTTAGGGATATTTTACTAGTGGGAACGAGTATTCTCGTGATTGTAAGAAGAATACATGGTAGTTAATCACAAAAATACTCGGGACAATCAGGGAAGGGGTAAAGAAACAGGTTCTCATCCTTTGTGTTCGTTTGTTCTTACTGGGCAGAATAGGCACGCTGAGCAAAATTTGAACTTATGGGTGGCCAAGGGGGACATTTCAAACACAATTTTGCAACCCTGTTGCACATAAAGTGTCAGAGCACCCAGAGTCCGAAAGTTTAGTGTATGAGCGTCCAGCAGGGGACCATTCTGTGTCCAAGTGCCCATCGTATGAGCACCGTGTCCGAGCGCCCATTTTATGAGCGTTCAGTATCCACACTTCCAATTCGTGGGCACCCAGTGTCTGAACGTTCCGAGTTGAAAGGTTCAGTGTATGAATGTCCGGTTTATGGACGTCAAGTGTCCAAGCACCCAGAAGCCGAGTGCCCATCATATGGGCGCCCAGTGTCCGGGCTTCGAGCTCCCGACTGTCTAGTGTCCTCTAAGAGTGTCACGTCTTCTAAGTGTTTTGCGTCCGTTCCAGCATTGAGTGGGCGCCCAGTGTCCGAGCGTCCAGTGTCTGTGGGCACTTCCATTGATGTTCGTCCAGTGTCTGTGGGTGCTTCCATTGATGTTCGTCCACTTGTCAGTAAGCGTGCGGTGCCATACATAGGACAACCAGCACATGACATTTCAGATGAGTTACCTTCTGTTGTGTAAGGCCCGTCGTTGGCGCTGATTCAGCGCCAACTTGATAGTATTCTGAGCTTGCTTCAGAAACCAGCTCCTGTGGTTCAAGAACCTACAAACCCTCCGATGAAGCCCGTTTCCTCTGACGAGGAACCAGTGGAAGAGGAACAGCCTACGTTGAATTGTTCTGCTCTGCTAAGATATTTCTTGGTATGCTATCCTTCGTTCTTTTCTCCAGCTGCCCCTTCTTCTCCAGGCTCGGCCTTTTTGATGCAGCAACCTGCAGGAACTGCCAAGTTACCTCGTATGGTTTTGTCTTCTTCGTTGAGGAAAGCCTTTGCCTGTACCAACGACTGGTTGTCAGAAAAGAGTGATGTCGGGAAAGCGGTTTTCTCTACGCCTCCCTCCTGCTTGATATGGCAGAAGTATCTGTCGTGCGCAACTGGAGAAGTGCCTTCCTTTGGAATTTCTGCCTCCTCTCAAGGGGACTTCTCCAGTCTCATAGAGGCTTCACGTCACTCTGGTTTCTCCTCTGCAAGAATTTATTTTTACTGCGTCGGAGCTGGACCATCTTATTAAGGATATTTTTAATCTTGGAGGCCTTCAGCTTTCTTGAGTGGACGGTTGGTGCTGTAGCAACGAAGATAGAAGACTGCACCATGCTTCATGACAGCTTAGCTTTGGATTGGTTGGGGGTCCTAGCTTGCGCTGATAGGGCAGTGAGAGATGGCACCCAAGAGTTGGCAACTATCTTTACCACAGGAGTTCTGAAGAAACAAGATTTGTGGTGCTCGTTTACCACGAAGGGAGTCACCCCCTCTCAACGTTTGTCTCTCCTGTTTGCTCCTTTAGACAGGACCAGTTTATTCCCGCAAGAGACTCTGGAACAAGTAAGGGCCAAACTCCAGAAAAAATATACACAGGACCTTCTTGCTCAGTCCACCAAGAGGGCTAGGATCCCTGCTCAAGCTACTTCAACTGCCACAATTGCTAGGACATCATCTCCGTTGTCGCAGCAGCCCTTTCGAGGTGCTTGAGGTTGATTCCATTCCTGTCCTAGAACCAACCTCTGAACGACACAACCTGTCGGGAAGCCTGCCAGCAAGTCAGCCCCCCCTCGAAAGTGAGTCACCTGTCCTCTGTGTCCCAGTGGGAGAAGACTTCTTCATTTTTGGAGCAGGTGGAAGACCAGGAATGTAGAGCCGTGGGTACTAAAGGGGTCTTAAAAGAGGGCTATGCAATCCCTTTCAGGGAGAAACTTCCCTTAGTAACCTCTCCCATCAGCTTAATGGCCTACTCAGTAGGCTCGGAGAGGTTTTCAGTCCTGTCTTGGGAAGTTTCAGCTCTATTCGAGAAGCAAGTCGTGGAGGTGTCGAGGATATAGGCACAGAGGGGTTCTACAACCGCCTCTTCGTAGTTCCTGAGCCATCAGGAGGATGGAGACCTGTCTTGGACGTCAGTGCTCTGAACTTCTTTGTTCAAACAGCGAAGTTCAGAATGGAAACGAACCAGATGGTCTTGTCAGCCATCCATCGGGGAGACTGGATGGTCATGATCAACATGCAGGATGTGTACTTCCACGTTCCAGTTCTCACGGACTCCAGGAAGTATCTGAGGTTCATGTTCCAGGACAGTCTTCCAGTTCGGGCACTGTACTTCAGCCTCTCCACGGCCCCTCAAGTTTTTACATGGGTTCTTTCCCTTCTGGCAAAATGGTTGCATTTGATGGGGATAAACGTATCTCTATACCTCGACGACTGGCTCCTATGCTCCCCCTCAAGATCTCAGTGCACGGAGGACCTTCAGAAGACACTTCGACTCGCTGAAAAACTGGGAGCATTAATTAATTTCAAGAAATCACAACCAGTCCCAACTCAGTCAATTCTTTATTTGGGGATACAGTAGTGATAGATTCTATGAATTTTCAGGCTTTATTGTCCCAACAAGGGATTCAGAATTGTCTCAGAAAAGTCCGGGACTTCATATCTTGCCCATCCTGCTCAGCCAACATATGGATGAGTCTTCTAGGAATTCCATCGAGAAGTTTGTTCCATTGGGCAGGTTGCACACCAGAGTGTTGCAGTTTTACCTGAAGGCCAGCTGGCGCAGGAAGGTTTTCCCTGACTCGTTTGTCTTCAACATCACCCCCGAAATCAAGGAGAACCTTCGGTGGTGGCTAGTGAAGGACAGATTTGCAACAGGGAAGTCTGTTTCCAATGACCCCTGACCTAACGTCATACTCAGATGCTTCAGATCTGGGTTGGGGGGTGCTTCTCAATGGCATGGAGGTTTCAGGAACATGGTCCCCAACCAAAAGGAACCTTCACATCAGTGTGAAAGAGTTGAAGGCAATTCATCTAGCCCTTCAGTATTTTGCTGTGCATACTTTCAACAGGACAGTGGGAGTCCATTTGGACAGCATGACCGCCCTGGCCAATGTCAGGAACCAAGCAGGGATTCATTCATTTTCGCTCTACAAAGCGACCAAGGATTTTCTTTTGTGGGCACTAAGCAACAAGACCCGTGTTGTGACACGCTTCATCCAGGGCAAGATGAACGTCATTACAGATGAATTGAGTCGTGGCAAACAGGTTCTACTGACGGAGTGGACACTCAATCCACAGGTGTGCACTGACCTGTGGAGGCTGTAGGGGAAGCCATCAATAGACCTGTTTGCGACGCTGAGGAACCATCGTCTACCTCTGTATTTTTCTTCTGCTCCAGATCCTCAGGCATGGGTGATGGATGCCATGCTGCAGGATTGGTCAGATCTTGACGTAATATGCCTTCCCTTGTAGGGGCTTTCTTCTCTTACACAGTTGGAGCAGGATATTGGGAAGAAATCTGAAGGTTATTAAATGAAACTCTGACTTTCCTTAACCTAATTTATTACCTTAATACTACAGTTGTCTGAGACCTCAAAGAGAACTATACCTTATGTAAGGTCAAGGTGCATGAAGTAAGAGCAGTGGCTATGTCTTTGGCCTTCAGATGTAATCTGTCTCTCTCTTCAATCTTGCAGTCAACATATTGGAGATGCAAGTCAGTTTTTGCTATCCTCTACCTACTTGATATCAAAACAGTGTATGAAAAATGCAGTACTTTAGGTTTGTTCTTCGCAGCTGGTGTGGTATTGGGGAATGAAGCATAGGAGGAATGCCTTCTTTCCCTCTGTCCACTCTCCTTGAATTTGTTGCACTTCTTGGGAAGTCTGGTGAGCAGTGTGTTGTGAGTGCCACCAGTCTTTGTTTTTTATGGTTTTGGTTAAGATTTTTGTGTGGGGTGTTGGTTAAGATGTTATCTGGTCATTTATTTTCATTGTACTGTGCCCAGGGCAAGGGCATATACACATATTTATTTATGTGTCTTCTTGGATTGTAAGCTTTGGCAACCTGTGATAGACTCCTACATTTCAAAGCACCCACTTAAGTAGAGGCGACTCTTGACTCTACCGCCACGCCACTACAGGTTGAGAGGAGCTTTGACCAGAGGCAGTACCTGTCTGCTGTAGCTCCCTCACCAGGTAAGGTTACAACAAGCATTTCATGATGCTAGCTAAATTTTCTATTCCAAATTCTTCTCCATATCTGAGTTGTTTTTGGGGTAGTATATGTCCATTCATCCCACTGCCTTTCAATGTGGGATTCAGCTATGTAATTACAGCATTTGGTAAGCTACTTTTAAAAAAATGTCATTTTATTAAAAAAATGACATTTTTATAATAAAGTTTTATATGTACTTTCCAAATAATTACATGATCAGTGGCCCTCCTTCCTCCCCTCTCTTGGACATAGAGCAGAAACGAATTGAGCTCTTTAGCTATGTTGTACCTATTCTTTCCCGAAAGTGGGCGGGCTAGTCTACCTACAGTATACCCAAAACAAAAGAACACTACCGCAAATTTTAAATTTTGAGTTGCTGCATAAAGTAGAAACTAATAGCTATGTAATTATTTGGTAAGTGTATATAAAACTTTATTTTATTATAAAAAAGACATTTTTATATGAATCATATTGCTCATGAATATATCCTAAGTTTTTAACTTTTTAATTCATATGGAATCTTATCGAAGAATATGGTGGTGTGAGGTGACATACTTTTTAAACCCTTTGTTGCATCGTGCTTCCAGGGATGGTATGTTTATTTGCATCTAACATAGTGTATGTTGCAAGGTGATACCCTGAGTCTGTTAGATATACCTGTAGTCTGTGCATTTGTCAACTTTTCCATCATTTATAAGTGTTCTCCATGATTCTGCATTTTGTTGTGTTCTTGCAGCTGCTTTTTATTTTTTACACCTTGTTTCCTGTAAGGTGGGGTCCATTACAGTACACATATGTGAAGGAACTGGAGTTGTTTCACCGTGACACAGATTACTAAGTATGATAATATTATCCAAGATTGAGATAGGTGAAGGATAGTAAGTGGATTGTACTGTAACTCACAAAACGTAGTGACAAGAACTGGAGAAATACTGTACTGCTGGACACTTCTTTTTTATCAAGACTGTATGCCAGTTAGTGTAGGGTGCACTGATATTCAAGGTTTTGTGTTTGTGCAGTTGTTCAGAATCTTATTTTTTTTCTTTTTTATAAAATATGGGTACTGTACAGAAAACAGAATTTTCAAATTGACCGTGCAAGGCTTAACTTTAGTTTTATATAATATATTTGTTATTCTGTAGGACTTTCTGTAAATAAAATATGTAATTCACAATTACATATTTGTGTTGGTATTACTTTTATTTTTAGTTTTCTATTTTATTTGTATTTTTGATTGCGTACATTAATGTCAGCACAGGACTATTATTGTGTACTGTACTTGAACGGTAAAGTACTGTACTAAGAATGATTCAACTGCTTAATCAAAGTGCTTACATTTTTTTTTAGATTGTACACGAGATGTGGCGTCAGCTATTACGATGTAAGGTGAATGCATTAGCAATAAGGGATGAGTCTTTGATTCCTGTATTGCACCGTAGACTTTCTACTACTGTCAATCTTTTATTTAATGGCTCCCTACAAAGACCTTCAACAGTGAAAGTTAGCAGTGAGGAAGGTAAGTTTAGTCATTTTTTCATGTCATACTTTAATAACTCATTACAAGTCAAACCTTTGTTAACCAATCTTTCATATGCCGGTTGAAGAGATTGACAAGCCTGTGAAATATTTGATAAATATTGAGCCTTCTGCCTGTCATTGTACAATTGCGAGGCTACAGCTTTATCATAGCAAAGTTAGATTGCTTTTTATGTTGTTTAGTGTCCTCATTTAAAAAATGAGAGCTGTCTGGTTAACTGAATGTCATATGTAGCTATAAAATCTTAATGTATCTGAGAGTATATTTTTAGTAATATTTCATTGCTTTTTCAGACGTACAAAAAGAGCAAAATCATGATGAAAAATATTCCTCTGAATCTCCAAAACAACTTCTTGAAAACTCAAGTGTCAATACAGATACAGCACCCCTTGGTCCAGACGATATATGGAGTGATGGGCCTTACCCAACGAAGAGCAACTATAGGTGAGGTTTTGCTAGTTAGACCATTTTTTCTTCATAGGTTTTGCTAGTTAGACCATTTTTTCTTCATAGCAGAGTACATGCATCTTCACATTATTTAAGATTCACTTATTAATTGTTATGAATACAAAATATAAATGTAATAACCACAGTGCCCTCTTACAATTACTTATGTATCTGGTAAAAAGTGATAAGTAGATTCTGTATACTAAATATAAAATTTATAAAATCAATAAAAACCCATAAAATTTATAAAATCAATAAAAACCCATTACTGTTAGTGTAGCCCATTTAACTGTCTGCAGAAATGTTATTGGTACTGTACTGTAGTCCTATAAAAAATAGTAATATACTTACTGCTTTTAGGATGGTATGTGCACAGGTGGGTCCTCCAGGTTCCAGTAACAAACTGGATCTCTTATTTTGAACCAGTTATGATAGAGCCTGGTGGTCAGAAGGGCACTTTTAATTAGAATAAAGGATCTCTTCTGGAAAAAAAATGTTGCTTATGCAAAATTTAATTATTTTTTCATCACATATCCATCACTTTTACTTCACTCTAAATAGCAACTCATAAAGGGTTTGGTCAAGCTGTTGCATCCAAGCTGATACCAGAGCAGTCTTCCCAAAAAGAGAAACATATGGTACCTGAAAAGCTGTGAGGGCTAACAAGGAGTGGTGAGATGGACAGGAGCCTTGTTGGTAAAATAGCTAATTGCCAGACTTGATTAGATGATCAGTGGGCCTTTACCTAGTCTGTAAGGTGTAGAGGCAAAGTGTCCCTGGATGTTTTACACCCAGTATGTAGCAAAAAAGGGTGAGACCGGATGGGAAGACGAGGAAGATTAACTTTGTTGTTGCTGTGCATCACAAACAGATACTCTAGTGGCATACCTCAAGTTACCACATTATCTTGTATACCCAGGGTGAGCTGTCCCTTCTGCAAGGAAGCATTTGATTCCATCTGCTCAGGGAGTCAGACACTACATTGTACCTTCCTGGTATTAACCTAGCAAAAGTTGGATATCCATGGCTAACAGACACAGAATTTCTATTTTTGTTCCTCACTGGTTCTTGAAATAGGCTACAGTCATCGAGTTGTCATGACTCGGCTAATTCTTCCTGAAACATGGGGAGGCAAAAGGCTTTCAGAAAGCAGGAAAGCCTGCCTTGAGTTTCTTGAAGTTTTTAGGTGTCTGTGAACAGAAGCATTCTTCGAGTTGTAGGAAATTGAAGGATACCTATTTGAAGATACACCGTGCGGGGTTTCTTCCCATCAGATTTTACACCTCCCTCAGTACAAGTTCTGGAAATTTGTGTAGGTGTGGCTCTGAAACAGTCTGAGGGATGAGTTTCCCCATCAAGATGATTAGTCTTATTAAATGCTACCACATCTTGGTAGGTAGATGGGGCTCTTGTCTAGAGGAACTTCTAGTTTCTCTGACGTTGTAAATACTGTTGTGATGTTGGTGGCTGCATCCTTACCTAGGCAAATTACTTTTCAGGTGGATTTAGAGGGGGCTTTTTGCTGTTGATTAGAGCCCTGAGATCAGAACATACCTGAAATAATGTGTGTGGATAGGTTTGCAATGCTCTGCAACTAAAGCAGCCATCATTAGCCAGTCATCGGCAGAAACAATGGCAGATGTATTTATTTTGGTCAGGCAGCCAGGAGAGGAAACTGGCTTATGGTTCCCATACAATTTCATCATCCATTGCAGAGAGGAATAGATTATGGAGATGAGGAAGAAGTATATACAACAGGAGGGGGACTTCCAGTAGGGAATAGGAGCTTCCAGTAGGGAATAGGAGTTTCCAGTAGGGAATAGGAGCTTCCAGTAGGTAATAGATTCAGCAGGGAATACAAGCATGCAGAAGGGAATAGGAGCTTCCAGTAGATAATAGATTTCAGCAGGGAATACAAGCATACAGAAGGGAATAGGAGCTTCCAAGAGGGAATAAGAGCTTTCAGAAAGGAATTGGAGTTTCCAGAATGGAATAGGAGTGTCCAGAATGGAATGAGAGCTTCAAGATGGGAATGGGAGCCTCCAGTAGGGAATAGGAGCTTCCAGCAGGGAAAAGGACTCTCCAGAAGGGAATAGGACTCTCCAGAAGGTATAGGAGCTTCCAGAAAGATATAGGAGCTTCCATAAAGACATAAAAGGTTCCAGAAGGGAATAGGAGCCTGATGCTGTAGCTGGGTCCACACAGCAACAGGAGCCAAGCTCCTGCTAAAACCTTTTGGTGTCATCACTAATCTGAAGCAAAGGGCCTGGAATTAATGGGCTGAGGTCACTGATGGTGGCCAAATCCTGTAGCCTTGGGGATTACAAATAGTTGCTTGTGAAAGCCCTAAAAGTGTGCATTGCATGTTTTTCCCAAGCATAATTACAAATCTAGAGTTAATATTCTAACTTAAAATTTGAAGGAAATAAAAAAAGAAAACTGAATCAGTAGAGCCAAACGCATCAAGCCATGGACCCACAAAATGCCACCACAAAATATAGTTGAGTATATTTACTGTAAATGTAGAGTAAGGTAATAGATGAAATGGATTACTGTATTCCCTTCCTATCAACCAATGTACAGTTTGTTAGTAGGGTATCCCAAACTTTTATCTAGACATGGTTTATCTAATCTGTAAATATGACTTGTGGTTTTTGCAATATTGAAAGTACAGCACAGTACAGTGTGTTCATTCTGTTTTTATATGTAAAAATATCATACTGAATTTCATCCATGCTGTACCGTACTGACAGCCTTGCCTCTTGTAGACAAATTTTTGCCATGCCTTAATGTTTGATATTTTGAAACAAAAAGGCAGGAGTGAAATAGGTAATGCATAAAATTTAGGTTAAACTGGAGGAAAAAAAGCAGTCCAAAATTAGTCCAGGTGTGGGGAAGAACACTGTCAGCTGCAACAGTAGACAGACACTATAGGTAATGTTTTTTATTGGGATTTGGAGGGACCATGCAGCCTACTGAGAGTAGCAGGTGGTGTTCTTTCTTTTTACAGGAATGGAGTGTCTGAGAAAGTTGTGCAGATAAACAAAAAAGGCTCAAGTAGAAGCAATGTGTGTTTTGAGGTAGTTCAGTGTGATTAATTATGGTGGATGCAGACTGGACATCATAAGGAAAGAACAGAATGTTATGTATTTATACAAATACAAGTTAATGTTGTACCAAAATAATTTACGTAATGCTGTGATCATAACAGAATCTGTAGTGAAGCAGTATCCAAACCCATTAATGTTTTGCATAAGTACCATTTGATGGTATCCTGTACATAATTAATTTATTCCTTACATTGCAAATTCTTGCAGTGGATTAGTAGAGTTGCCCAAGTTTGCAGAGAAAGAAACTAAGTTTTTGTGGTTGAAGGTTGTTTCACTTGTTGCTGTTTGGGTGTCACTTCCTTTTTTTTTTTTTTTGTAAACTGGTGTGGACATAGAAGCCCATAGTGATAACGTGAGGTTTTGTTCATGAGACTTACCTGTCAGATATATATATAGCTGTATTCTCTGATAGTCCGACAGAATTTCAAAACTTACGACACACGCAGTGGGAGATCAGGTGGTTAGTACCCATTCCCGCCGCTGGGAGGCGGGTATCAGGAACCATTCCCATTTTCTATTCAGATTTTCTCTGTCGCCGGTACTGTCAACACTTGTTTTCAGTACCTCCGTCTTGGATTTCAGATAAAACTTGGTTGTCACTTAAGTATTTGTTTGACTTTTGGTTTTTTGACTTGGACTGTGGCTAGGCATACGCTATTGTGGATTGTTTTGGATTTGGCTTTGTTTTTTCCTTGGATTAAGATGTCTGAATCTAGTTCTTCTAGTTATAGAGTTTGCCGTGTGCAAGACTGTAAGGTGAGGCTACCGAAAATTTCGGTAGATCCTCACACTGTATGCTCGGGGTGCAGGGGGCATGTTTGTTTGTTGAATGACCGATGCAAGGAGTGTGAATCTTTGTCTGATGCTAGTTGGAGGACTTATGATTCTTATGTGAGAAAGTTAGAGCGAGATAGGATCAGGAGGTGTTCTTCCAGAAGTGGTAGGAGTCAGGGTAGTGTTTTTTCACCTGCTAACCCTCCTGTAGACGTAGCTCTTCCTAACCCTGTGGTGTTGCCCCCGAGCCCCGGGGTTGTGTCTGCGGAAGGTGATGCCCTGGCGGTTATTATGTCTTCCATTCGTAACTTGGAAGCTAAAATGCTCGCTCTTCAAAGTGCTGTGAAGTGCAGTGATAGTGTCTGTCCCCCTAGTGTTGTGGAGGGGGCGTCAGATCGGCTGTATAATGCCTCTAGGTCTAGACCTCTGTCGGACTCCCAGGACTCAGGGAGTGGGCAAGTCGAAAGCCGCAAGAGGGTTACGCGGACCCCCCACCGATCTGGCGTCCCTTCGGCATGTCCTGATGACGCTTCCCAGGCTGCCAAGGATCGTGCTCGGGCACGAATCCTTAAGATTGCTTCTCATCCCCGATTCCTCCTCCCGCGTCGGGAGTGGAAATCTCGGGACTCTCGCCCTTTGAAGAGAAGCTTCAAAGAAGGGGACGCTTCACGTCCCTTTTCTCGTGACGCTCTTCGCTCTTCTCCGGAGGATTTTGACGCCATCCCGCCGCAGAAGAGGACCAGGACGTCATCGGACGATGATGCTTTTGAGCGCTCCGCTCACTCCAGAAAGAAAGCTGTTGCTTCCCCTGTGAGAAGGAAGAAGGCGTCCCCTCGCCCCTTGTCTTCTCACAGGATCAGCCCCTCTCCTGAGGAGGAGACTTCTCCTACTCGTAAGCTGCTGCTAGGCATGCAGAGGCAATTGGCTTCGTTAATGGCCCAGAAGGAGACTGATACGTGTCGTCGTCAGAAGGATTCCCGGCTGCCGATCAAGAGGTCCAAACCATCCCCTTCTCCTTCTCCACGTTCGTCGTCATCTCATGCTTCACCGCCCTCTAGAAGTCCTTTTGCTCAGCGCTTTACTGGTCTCGGCAGGGATCGCAATTTCCCTCTTTCTGAAGCTCTTCATGCTGCTGGGCTTGACGCCCCTCGTTACAACGCTCCTCTTGTTTCTCGCCAGGACGCTTCTCATGCTGCTAAGCATGACGCTCCTCATGCTGCTCGGCAAGACGCCTCCCTTGCTGCTCGACATGACGCCTCCCTTGCTGCTCGTCATGACGCCTCCCTGGCTGCTCGGCAAGATGCCTCCCTTGCTGCTCGGCAAGACGCCTCCCTTGCTGCTAGGCAAGACGCCCTCCTAAGCTGCTCGCTCTCATCAGGACGCTGCCGGATCGATCGTCAAGACGCTGCGTCGGGAATCTCGTCAGGGCGCCGTCAAAACGCTCGTCTAGACTCTTCTGCCCGAGACTTTCGTGACCCCTCTCGGACTTCTTCCAAGCAGAAGTCCCTTTTGCATGTTGGTCTGCAAGGGCTTCGTCCTCCCGGGTCTTCTCCTGCCCCTTCGGTTGTTCCTGTTGAAGAAGGAGAGCTGTCTAGCGCTTCGGATCCTGCAGTTGAGGATCAGTCCTCTACTTCTTCAGCTTCTTCCGACTACCAAGTCTTGACTAGGCTGCTGAAGGACTTGTTTGGGGACAAGTTTCAACCCTCTGTTCCTTGCCCTCCCCCCTCGCAGCTAACCTCGTCTAAATCACAAAAGTCTTCTGGTTTTGTGGAAATGGCTACGTCTCTCTCTACGAAGAGGGCCTTTAAGAAGGTTCAGGAGTGGATGGACTCCAGGAAGGCCCAGTGCAAGACTTCTTTCGCCCTGCCTCCGTCAAGATTGAGTGGAAAAGCAGGAATTTGGTACGAGACAGGAGAGGAGGTTGGTTGGAGAGTTCCTTCCTCTTCCCAAGGGGACTTTGCCAGCCTTGTGGACGCCCCCAGAAGGTCTCTCCTTTCATCAGCGAAGGTGTCCTGGTCTTTATCTGAAACTGATCACCATCTGAAAGGCCTCTTCAGGTCTTTGGAAGTTTTCAACTTTCTGGACTGGTGCCTGGGAGTCCTGGACTTGCAGGCTCGTAGCCCTGACTCCATTAGTCTGGGAGATTTGTTCAGCGTCCTATCCTGTATGGACAAGGCGGTTAGGGATGGCTCCGAAGAACTGGCTGCCCACTTCTGTACGGGGCTTTTAAAGAAGAGAGCCATTTACTGCAACTTCACTGCAAGTCGGTCTCTCCTTCTCAGAAGGCAGAGTTGTTGTTCGCTCCGCTTTCTAGCCATCTTTTTCCCCAGTCCTTAGTCAAGGATACGGCCGCCACTTTGCAAGAGAAGGCTACTCAGGACCTCCTGGCCCAGTCTTCTAGACGTCCAGCAGTCCCTTCGACTTCTTCCCTTGGGCAGGCTTCCAAGATTCAGAAGCCCTTTGTGGAGGACCCTCTTCTAGATCGTCCTTTCGAGGAAGAGGTCCCTCAAGAGGTAGAGCCCCTTCTAAGACCAGGGGCAAGAAATGACTCCGCGGACCTTCAGACACCGGTAGGAGCCAGGCTTCTTTCTTTTGCAAGAGCCTGGAGAGAGAGAGGGACGGACAACTGGTCCCTCCAAGTCATCGAAAAGGGATACAAGATCCCATTCCTCGTCTTGCCTCCGTTATGCACGAAACCCATAGATCTGTCGCCATCCTATCAGCAGCAGAAGCAGCAGATTCTCTTCGACCTGCTCGAGCAAATGCTCGAGAAGAGAGCTGTGGAACAGGTCTCAGATTTACAATCCCCGGGCTTTTACAACAGGCTGTTTCTGGTACCGAAGCAGTCAGGGGGATGGAGACCAGTTCTGGACGTCAGCAAGTTGAACCATTTCGTTCTGAAAGAAAAGTTCGTAATGGAGACGTCCCAGTCGGTCATGGGAGCCCTAAGACCAGGCGACTGGATGGTTTCTCTCGATCTCCAGGACGCCTACTTTCACGTCCCTATACATCCTCTATTGAGGAAATACCTGAGATTTGTCCTGCGGGGACAGGTATTTCAGTTCAGGGCTCTCTGCTTCGGACTCAGCACAGCTCCTATGGTATTCATGATTTTAATGAGGAATGTTGCGAGATGGCTTCGCCTTGGAGGAATAAGAGTCTCTCTTTATTTGGACGATTGGCTCATTCGAGCCTCGTCAATGACGAGGTGTCTGGAGGATCTTCACACGACTTTGAACTTGACGAAGTCCCTAGGACTTCTGGTGAATTTCGAAAAGTCCCATCTGACCCCGACTCAGTCCATCGTTTATCTGGGGATTCAGATGGATTCAGTGGCTTTTCGAGCTTTTCCGTCTCAAGAAAGACAACTACAGTGTTTAGACAAAGTTTCAGCCTTCCTGCGGAAAGAAACATGCTCGGTGAGGGAATGGATGAGTCTGCTGGGGACCATTTCATCGCTGGAGAAGTTTGTTTCCCTGGGGAGACTGCATCTCAGACCGCTTCAATTCTTCCTTGCAGAGAACTGGCAGGACAAGGAGAATCTGGAAGTTTCTCTGAGGATTTCGCCAAAGGTGAAGGATCACCTAAGGTGGTGGCTCGATCCATCAAAGTTGGCAGAAGGCCTTTCTCTCAAACTTCAGAACCCCGACCTAGTGTTGTTTTCCGACGTGTCCATCTCGGGGTGGGGAGCAACACCCGGGGGGGGGGACGAAGTGTCGGGCACCTGGAGAGGGGAACAGGTGTCCTGGCACATAAACCTCAAAGAATTGGGGGCGATTCAGTTGGCCCGTCTTTTCTTCGAGGGATGAGTCACGAACCGAGTTGTCCAGATGAACTCGGACAACACCACGGCTCTGTCATACCTCAAGAAACAGGGAGGAACTCACTCTCGGTCCCTGTTCGCCTTAGCAAAGGACATCCTTCTGTGGGCTCAGGCCCGGAATATCACGATCCTCACAAGGTTTGTTGCAGGCGTAGAGAACGTCCGTGCGGATCTTCTAAGTCGGCAACGACAACTGCTGCCGACCGAGTGGACCCTACACCAAGAGGTGTGTCAAGGACTGTGGAAGCTTTGGGGACGTCCATTGGTAGATCTCTTTGCAACTTCCAAGACGAAGAGACTTCCTCTTTACTGCTCCCCTGTACTCGACCCAGGAGCGCTCTCAGTAGACGCTCTTCTCTGGGATTGGACGGGGATGGACGTGTATGCCTTTCCCCCGTACAAAATCCTCGGAGAGGTCATCAGGAAGTTTGCGTCGTCGGAAGGGACGAGGATGACGTTAATCGCCCCGTTTTGGCCTTCGAGGGAATGGTTCACAGAGGTCATGTCCTTCCTAGTGGACTTTCCGAGATCTCTGCCCATGAGAGTCGATCTACTCAAACAACCCCACTTCGAGAGGTACCACAAAAACCTCCCCGCTCTGAGTCTAACTGCATTCAGACTATCGAGAAGCTGGCCAGAGCGAGAGGTTTTTCTAGACCAGTGGCGAGAGCTATTGCCAGAGCAAGAAGACTCTCTTCCAGTAATTTGTACCAATCGAAGTGGACCGTCTTTAGGAGATGGTGTAGAAAGAAGGGCATTTCCTCTACCACGACCTCTGTGAGCCAGATAGCAGACTTCCTCTTGTTTCTGAGGAGTGATGTCAAACTAGCAGTCCTGACTATCAAGGGATATAGGAGTATGCTATCATCCGTTTTTAGGCATAGAAACTTGGATCTGTCTAACAACAAAGACCTTCACGATCTATTTAGATCCTTCGAAACCTCGAAGGTGCCTCGGCAAAGGACTCCTTCTTGGAATTTGGATGTAGTGTTACGGTTCCTGATGTCCAGTTCTTTCGAACCTCTTCGTTCTGCGTCATTGAGGAACATTACCAGAAAGACTATTTTTCTAACCGCTCTAGCAACTGCGAAGAGGGTTAGCGAACTGCAAGCCTTTAGTAGACATATAGGCTTTAAAGGACATAACGCAGTTTGTTCTTTAAGCCCTACCTTTTTATCGAAAAATGAGAACCCGTCTAACCCTTGGCCCAAGAGCTTCGAAATCAAGGGTATGGCTGAGATCCTAATTCAAGAGCCAGAGAGAGTCCTTTGCCCTGTTAGGGCTCTCAAAGTCTACTTAGACAAGACGAAGGAAAGTCGAGGCCCCTCAGATAGTTTATGGTGTTCAGTAAAGAGACCGGACTTACCTATGTCAAAGAATGCTCTGGCTTTCTTTCTGAGGGACACGATTAAAGAAGCCCATTCATGCTGTCAAGACACTGATTTTAAACTTCTGAAAGTCAATGCTCACGAGGTGAGGGCGGTTGCAACTTCGGTGGCTTTTCAGAAGAATATGTCACTCAGTAACATTCTGGGTGCCACATTTTTGCGTAGCAACTCTGTGTTCGCTTCACACTACCTGAGAGATGTGAAGACGACATATGAGAACTGCTTCTCGCTAGGACCATACGTTTCATGCAGATACTTTCCTGGGGCAGGGGATGACACTCATCCTATCCTATAGAAAATGGTTGGATAGTGTTTTTATGGTTGTTGGGTCGACTGCCTGTGGCGGACTTCCCGCTCGTTAGCTTTAGTTGTGTTATCCTAACTTAGTTAGGCTTGGTCAGGTGGTTGGTTTTTACTTCGTTTGCCCTCATTGTATGGTCAATATGGTCTAGTCACATTGTGGTCACGCCCCCGTTGACAGATCATCTAGAACTCACCAGCTATACAGGTCACACCCTTGCTGGAGACTCTAGTTAAGCAGAAGCGGACTTGGGTGACAGTAATCACTAAGTCAGCTATGGTAACAGGTAAGGAACCAAGGTATCTTTCACCTACATGTAGTGTGTTTCCTAAATCCTCTTCTGTCTGTACCCACCTCCAATGGTGGTATTCAGCTATATATATATCTGACAGGTAAGTCTCATGAACAAAATGATATTTTAATGATAAAATAAAGTTTGTTCATACTTACCTGGCAGATATATATATTCATAGTGCCCGCCCACCTCCCCTCAGGAGACAGTGGCACTAGAAAATCTGAATAGAAAATGGGAATGGTTCCTGATACCCGCCTCCCAGCGGCGGGAATGGGTACTAACCACCTGATTTCCCACTGCGTGTGTCGTAAGTTTTGAAATTCTGTCAGACTATCAGAGAATACAGCTATATATATATCTGCCAGGTAAGTATGAACAAACTTTATTTTATCATTAAAATATCATATTTAAAAGTAAAGTGAAAATGAGTCATACTGTTTTTAGTGCAGGGTAAGATGATTTATGATTTATTAATGCAGCCCATAGAATTTCTTTAAGATTCTCTATTTCGTTTTCTGCTTCTGTATCCTGTTATTGCATAGGGAAGAGTATGATGGTGGTATTATATTATTATGTCTGAGGCTGATCTAGAATTGCATTGGGTTCCACAGGGGATACCAGTAATTTATACTGATGTAGTTTCAACAAATTTTCACAGTCCTTGTCATGGCAGTGCATTAGTAGTTTAACTTTGAGGATATCTGAGACACCAAAGTTATTTTTGTTTTGCCGAGTGATGTATGTATCACTCCCCATGCAGATGTACCATCTGCAGTAAGTTTGGTTGGCACACTGTGAGCTATCTCAGTGGTCTTTGCAGCATCCCCTTGGTCCTGACTCTGATGATTTATACCTTTTAACTTTCAACAATTCCCTCAGGTCTTTTCCTACCATGCTGTACTACTACTTGAACTTTAATGTCGAATTTAACCTTTTCCCTGAATTAACCCTGTGATGGCCAAAAAATGGGACTTGCTTGTTGTAAGATGGATTATGTCTGTATATAATATATAACAAATGTGTCTGTATGTTTGCAGGCTTGTTAAACTTCTCACTGAAGTGTAAGTTCAACAAAGAAAATTGAGTTAATATTGGATTGGTTGCACATTCAGGATCATAATAAAAACTCTTTAACCCAATTTGGGCATTCTTCATTGCTGTAGTAAAAAATTTCTTGATATTGCTTTTGTGTGAGGTAAAATGTGTAATGTGACTTGTTGATTTTTACGTAATATTGGAGGTTTTACTTTTTGTAATAAAAGTTCCAAAGGTGCTGTGTATATTGTAAAAGATAATTCATTTACTGTGCTAATTTACTGTAGTGTGTATGGGTTAAACATGGATCAAAGTGGTTGACTAAATTGGTTCTTAATTTGATTGAATGTCAGTGTTTTGTAAAAAGATTTAGAATGCATGCAGCAGATGTTAGAAGTGAGGAATTAATCATTCTCAAATATTTGGTTAGCATTATTTTTGCCAGAAATCAGCATTTTCTTCATGTGTTTACAGTATTCTTTTTAGAGGCAACTAAGTGGTAGCAGGCAAGTGGATAGTTTTATGCTTTAGAATGCAGATTTAGTGGCATTGGCTCACAGTAGGCATTGAAAGGTGTGAGTTTGATGGAGATTATGGGCAAAGTAAATTGATAGGGATACAAAGTGATGAAATCATCACTTTTTTAAACTTTTTTTTTTTCTTTAGCTTTTAATCAAGTCTAGGTCTTCATTTATCCCCTGTTTTCCAAGATTTCTTAAACCTTCGTACAGGTCTTCCTCACACTACTTCCACACCTATTTTTTGACCAACTGTTCTTCATCTCTTCGCACCTGTTATTCATACCATCTCAGTTTTTGAGGTTGAATTTAGAGGTTGAATTTAAACATACTGAGGAAATAGGCTAATTTTCAGGTTTTTCAGGTTGATATTCAGTTTGATGGCTGTAAGTGTTGTAATATTTGGTCCAACCATGAATTTGTATACGGTACTGTACATGTATTTCAGGATGGTTTTTTATTACAGTATTGGATTTTGATACAAATGATACTTATGTAGATATGTATGTAGAGAATTCCAGTTATATTTTAAGGGTTATTCTTAGGTTATTGCCTTGACCTACCAGTACCTGTTTTCAGAGTTTTCTTGATTTACTCCCAAAAGTCTTAAGCAATATTAAATAACACATTGAACAGCGTATAACGTGGAAATGCACTTTTGTCATCATAAAATGTTTACAAATTATATTAAACATGAAAAATATATATTGTAGAAGCAATCACCTTTATTTAAAGATTATTTAGAAGATAATAAAAATTGTCACTTTATCCTTATCTTGAAAATTTTTTAAAAGTTTATTAGTTTAGATACAATTTTTATTATAAGAACAATCCCCTCTGGGTGGCTTTGAGAGAGTGCAACTATGACTTGGTGAACTGGCTGAACTATTCAGTATAAATAGTATTAAGGTGGTCATCTTAATATGTTACAGATTTTACCTCTCAATGAAGAGCCCATCCTTTCGGCAAAGCCCTGTGAGAGTCAATAAGTTTGACAAGGTGATCTCAATAAACTAATACTGTACAAGTTTTAGTGGGGCGGGTCTGAAGGATTTGTTTTAAGTGTAGGTGATACCTGGAGCAGGGTTAAATTAAGAGGTTGGACAATAACGTTGAAAGAGGTCAAAGTACTGTAAGACAACTGAGGATAAGAAAAAAACGGAAGACTGTGCAGCGGAAGGCCAAAGGTGTGCCACAGAGAAGCTTCCATAGTGTTGTCAGTGTGCCGCGCAAGGTGCACTGTAAGCAGAATCTACCACAGGGCCATTGATAAAATACTTCTATACCCTGTATTCTATTAGTTACTGTAACTGGTCTGTTAGTGACATGAAGGACTTACAATTTGGTGGTTTGTAGGATATAAAGCATTATAATTTCATTGAGGGTTTTTAGCCCTTTATGAGCATATACTTGCCTATTTTTTTGAAGTATACCATTGTTTTGCTGAATTTATTAACCAGTTTTGGTGGGTTTATCAAAGAAAATATATAGAAGGTTTATTGAATATGTGAATTTTGGGTGTTTTGGGGGTTGTAATTCTTAAAAAATATTTTAAGGAAAAGTAATGCTGATGTACAACACAGTTTTGATACAGCTATAGTATTTATATTACCTTTTCAGACAAAGTCAGGCGAAGTTTTCAGATCGTCCGAACATTGACCCAAAAGACACAAGTATAATATTGTTTCCAGGACAGGGTACTCAGTATGTTGGTAAGAAAATTTGTTATTATTATTATTATTATTATTATTATTATTATTATTATTATTATTATTATTATTAATCAAGACTATTATTATTTCAGTAAGATTTAGCTTGTGGAGAGTCTTCTCTAGTCTTCTTATATTCTCATCAGCAGGAAGATATAATAAATTTTCAAAGGACAGGGAAAGATATTCTGCTTTTGTTGTTTTTTACTCTTAAATTTGCATGTGCATGCAGGCGATCATTGACTGAGAGAACAAGTGAAATACAAAGGTGGGCAAGTATTTATAGCAGGAAGGCTGGATTAAATGTCTTGGGTTAAATTTTCATTGGTCTGTTGCTGCTATGCAGGGTCTTCATTGTAAAGCCCACAGGCGTTTGGACCTTCTTGGCTGTATTGATTTGGGAAGTTGGGTGTTTCTGTTGGTGCATCCCCCACTGGTATTACTGATGTTATGGTTCACTCCAGTGCAGGGGTGTTTGTACATCTTTCTCTTTCTCCCTCGCAGGCACTAGGCACCAGTTGATATTTTCATTTCTTCTTTTTTTTTTTTTTGCCATTTGGCATCTGCCAATTTCTGGAGTTTCCTATCATGTTGTTACCTACTGTTGTACCAATAATGGGGGTCTGTTACAGTGGTGGTGAGTTAGTCGTATGTTCTCTCTCTCTCTCTCTCTCTCTCTCTCTCTCTCTCTCTCTCTCTCTCTCTCTCTCTCTCTCTCTCTCACGCATACATTCAGACTTGATGGTGTTTAGTGCCAACAGATTCAGATTCTGATGCATCTCCTAATGATTATTGGGTAAAATTTTGTTTCCTAAGAAGTGTTTATTCAGGGCTTTTTTTCTCACTTGCATGGCTTTGTCTGGTGCTATCTAATATTGACAGCCTAAATTAACTCTTCCCTTTCCAGTCTCCTCTGGTGGTCGTTATAATGATTAAATATGGTACCTTCTTGTAGCTGATGCAAGACATTGCAATAGCGTGCTAGTTGTCATCCCAACATTTGAGTGGTGGCATCTATCCACTGGGCATGCAAACTTGTAGATGACACTACTTTTTTCTAATCTGTCTCTAATGATGCCAGGCTATTCATTAGGATGAGGTGGCTAGTTCTTATATTTTTATAGTAAATTATTACATGGACTGTATTAACTTCCATTATGGGAATGGCATTTTCTTTTATTATCCTTTTTATATGGCCTTTTCATCCTGCAGATATTTTTGTGCATGTGGTTCTGGAAATAAACTTTTGTTCTAATATTTTCATCTTCTACATTGGTAGGGTTTTCATTGCTGTGCCACTTGTTTATTGTAATTCCTGTTTGTTGCTCAACCAATTTATTTGAGAATCTGTTGTTTGTGATTGTCTGTGCCAGTGTCTCAGTCTTCTTAGTGGTGTCCCTCCAAGTGGAACAGTATGTAAGTGCCAAACAGGCAAAAGTATTCATCAAAGATTTCTTGTCTATCTGAACACTTACTTGATCCACTGAGGCAGAGGCCCTGATTCGTATGTTTTTTGTTATCATCTGCAAGAGGGTGCCATGTTTAATTATTATTATAACCATGAACACCAGGGGAAACCAGAAAGGGGAGAGAGTTAATCAAGGCTGTAAAAATTATAGAAACGACACTGATCTGCCAATGCCTCTGCTTTCTCAAAGCCTTACATTTCATGGAATAAAAAGCTCATCATAAATACTGTTATGGAAATTGAATTTCTGACAATCATTGGGAGAAAACTTCATAAATCAGCGTGTGTCAAACACCATCAAGGCTGAGAGAGAGGGAGAGAGAACACCGTAAGGCTAACCCACCACCGGAACAGAACACCATTCCTGGTACAACAGCAGGTAATAAGAAACACAGGAAATCAGCAGACACTAAATAGCAACATAAGAAGAAAAGAAAATAATCAACTAGCGCCAGTGAGGGAGAAAGAGAAAAACGATATTCTGCAAAAGCAGAATATCTTTCCCAGTTCTTTGGAAATTTATTTTACCATCTACCTGCAGATTGGAAGAATATAATAAGATTGGCATTTAGCCGTTAGAACAGCGATTGTTTTCAATAACACTGCCCTGAAAGAGGGACTTCTCCCAAATGTTACCGGATTATTATTATTATTATTATTATTTTTTTTTTTATTTATTTATTTATTTATTTTTTGTCTGTCACAGTCATCCTATTCGACTGGGTGATTTTCATAGTGTGGGGTTCCAGGTTGCATCCTGCCTCCTTAGGAGTCCATCACTTTTCTCACTATGTGTGCTGTTTCTAGTGGGACACTTCTGCATTAGTCCTGGAGCTACTTCAGCTCCTAGTTTTTCCAGATTCCCTTTCAGGGCTCTTGGCATCATGCCTAGTGTTCCTGTGATTATGGGTACAATTTCCACTGGCATATTCCATATCTTTTCAGGTCCTGATACTTATCAATTTTTTCTTTTTCTTTCTCATCTACTCTGGTGTCCCATGGTATTGTGACACCAATGAGTTATACTTTCTTCTTGATTTTGTCAACATCACATCTGGTCTATTGGCATGTATCACCCTATCTGTTCTGATACCATAGTCCCAGAGGATCTTTTCCTGATCATTTTCTATCACTCCCTCAGCCATTGCCATGTTTCATCGCTGGCTAGTTCTTTTGTCTGTCTCATGTACTGCCCATGCATTGGTTTGTTGTGCCATTCCTCTATTCTGTTTTTCATTCTCCTGTCTGTATATTTCTGGGTCTTTGTCTACTTTTATCAGTCCTTCTTCCTATGCACTCTTTAGCCACTCATCTTCGCTGGTTTTCAGATATTGCCCCAGTGCTTTGCTCTCGATGTTGACGCAGTCCTCTGTGCTTAGTAGCCCTCTCCCCCCTTCCTTTTGTGTTATGTATAGTCTGTCTGTTTTTGCTCTTGGGTGTAGTGCTTTGTGTATTGTCGTGTTTTCTAGTTTTCTGGTCTATGTTGCAGAGTTCAGCCTTCGTCCACTCCACTACTGCACTGTATCTGATTACTGGTACTGCCCATGGGTTTATGGCTTTCGTCATGTTTCCGGCATTGAGTTTTGACTTGAGTATCGCATTAAGTCTCTGCATATATTCTTTCTTGATTGTGTCCTTCATCTCTTGGTGTTTTATATCCTCTCCTTCTATTATTCCCAGGTATTTTTATCATGTCCCATCTATGTGTTTGATGCTATTCCCCTCTGGTAACTTTATCCCTTCAGTCCTTGTTACTTTGCCTTTTTGTATGTTGATCAAGGCACATTTTTCTATTCCAGACTCCATCCTGATGTCCCAGATACAATCCTTACAGTCTGGATTATGGTATGTATTTCCTTGATGCTCTTACCATACAGCTTGATGTTGTCCATGAACATCAGATGGTTAATTCTGTTGCCTCCTTTCCTGAGTTGGTACCCAGCATCCATCTTCTGCAGTACTTTTATCATGGGAAACATGGCTACTACAAAGAGTAGTGGGGACAGTGAATCACCTTGAAAGATCCCTCTCCTGATGTTAACCTCTGCTAGTCCTATCCCAGAGCTTGTAAATACTGTATTCCAGTTGTGCATTGTACTTTTAAGGAAGCTGATGGTGTTTTCCTCTGCCCCATACATTTTCAGGCATTCTATTAGCCACGTGCGGTGTCATGTCGAAGGCTTTCTTGTAGTCAATCCATGCCATGCTTAGGTTGGTTCTCCGTCTCTTACTATTCTTCATTGCCAATTTGTCTATTAGGAGCTGGTCTTTTGTGCCCCTACACGTCCTTCTGCAGCCTTTCTGTTGGTGGGGGATGGTGTTTGTATCCTCTAGGTAGTTATATAGCCTTTCATGGATGATACTTGTTAGTAACTTCCACATTATTGGTAGGCAGGTGATAGGCCTATGGTTACTTGCTATATTTCCCTTTTTCTTGTCTTTCTGTACAAAGGATGTTCTCCCTGTGGTCATCCAATTGGGCGCATGGTGGTTTGTGATACAGTGCTGGAGTTGTTCTGCTATTCATTGGTGTAGGGCCCTGAAGTTTTTGAGTCAGTATCCATGGACTTCATCGGGACCTGGGGCTTTCCAGTTGGGCATTTTCTTTAGTTGGTGTTGGACTGTGTCTGTTGTGATCTCGGTGAATCTTTGTTTTACATTATTCTCCCCATTTCTTCTGCCTTGATTTCCTGGAGCCATTTGCATGTTTGTTGTGTGATACCAGATTGCTCCATATTATTATTATTATTATTATTATTATTATTATTATTATTATTATTATTATTGTTATTATTATTATTATTAAATTATAAAATTAGGAAAAAGACCTTCTTTAATACAGGTTTTGTTAAACAAAGTGCTGTTGAAACTGCCATTTTGTTTAACAAAACCTTTATTATTATTATTATTATTATTATTATTATTATTATTATTATTATTATTATTATTATTATTATTATTATTATTATTATTATTATTAAAAAGGATGGCTGTATTATGCGAATTTATCTTATATAGTGTCTTTTCTATCCTCCTTATGATTCGCTTTTCAGGCTCAGCGATGTTAGTCAGTAACTGGCCGATATTCATGTTGGAAAAGGACAGTGTGCGGAATATTGGAAGTCTTTTATTAAAATATCCAATCAGAAATCATTCGTCTGGGTTCAGGTTCTATTCTAGGTACCGTCAAAAATCAAAATTCGGCATCCGAGGATCGAAATTCTTCTCTTCATCCTCAGCACTACAACGCCGCTCGCACGCAAGACGAAAACCGAACTTCGGATGAGAAGGCTCCGCCCGAGGGTACATGCCCCGGGCAGCCAATCATAATTCAGCACCGAGCAAGACCCCCCCCATAAATACCAACCCGAGCACCTCGTTTCTTCAGACCTTCTGCAACCACGTCCAGAGGATGACCAACGAACTGGTCGAAACATGTCGACGGTACCTAGAATAGAACCTGAACCCAGACAAACGATTTCTGATTGGATATTTTAATAAAAGACTTCCAATATTCCGCACACTGTCCTTTTCCAACATGAATATCAGCCAGTTACTAACATCGCTGAGCCTGAAAAGCAAATCATAAGGAGGATAAAAAAGACACTACATAAGATAAATTTGCATAATACAGCCATCCTTTTTAATAAGACTTGTTTAAAAGAGGGTCTACTCTCTTCATATTATTATTATTATTATTATTATTATTATTATTATTATTATTATTATTATTATTATTATTATTATTATTATTATTATTATTATGTGCACATTCACGTGGAATAATACAAGAATCAGTAGAGCAAATTTGCATAAAAAACTTAATGTGTATTTGTCAAAAAAATAGAGAAACAGAATATTAATTTTTAAAAATAAAAGTTGTAATAGTACTGTACTCACTTGTGGTAAAAGGAAAAAATCAAGCAAGACAGAAAATTACAGTAAATGCAGATAAGTAATATTTTATACTATGCTGTACAGTACTATATACTTTATGAATAGACCATATAGTATACTGTATGTATTGTAATAGACAGTTGACAAATGCATTTTACAAAGATGATGAGTGGAATTTTGCTGATTTTTGTTTTTTAGGAATAGCAACTTCAGTGTTAAGGGAAATGGAGTAAATAGTTCTGATGTTCATGTTGCAACTTATAGACCATAATATTTTATTTGTGATTCTTTTATTTCCAGGCATGGGCAAAGAAATGTTGGACTACCCCAATGTTCGAGATATGTATGAAGCTGCTTCTCAGATACTGGGTTATGACCTTTTAAGATTGAGTTTAGAAGGACCAGCTGATAAACTAAGTAAAACAGAATATCAGCAGCCGGCAGTAGTAGTTGCATCGTTAGCTGCTGTTGAAAAGTAAGTTGATCACATACACAAAGGTTTGTTTATTTTAAAAGATGGTTTAACCAGATTGCAGTGTTATGGCTGGCCATGTACACTGAAGATAATTGTGCACTTTCAGCACTATGACAATAACAGAAAATTATTTCTATCTGTTTCATATTGTAGGCCAAAAATGTCCCATGTGCACTGAAAATAGATATTACGCCATATTTATAAATGAATAGATTTCATTCCTGTTGATGTTATTTCATGTGGATAGTCACATGTAGTATGTTTTTTGCTCCAGGCCCATGTATAATAATTAATAACACAAAGGTCCCTTAAGTAGCTTGGAATTTGCAGTTGGGTCCCCAGTCACTTATGGTTGACTTCTGGCAAGAGATAAAATTTAGAGGTTTTAAAAGCATTCTGTTGAGCAGCTAACAGACGTGTAACACAAAGCAGTGGATTTTTATATTAGTTTAAGATTTATAGGCTATAATTTTGCATATCAAAGTATACTCAATCATCAGTCTGATGATTGTTGAATTGAGAAAAAACTTCAATTCCTAGGCCAGTTCAACAGTTGGTTTTCAGCTTTTATGTCGAGAACAATGGAATGAACAACTACAGTATTTTTTGTCATGAAGATAACTAAAAAGGATAGAAAGAGAAGGCTAGGGCTTAATCCCGAAATAAGTGATAGAACTGCTTTTTCATGACCAATTAAGGTTGTGCAATTCATAAACATTAGATGATAACTCTGACACTAGTGTGAAACCTTTACCAAAGTTTGGTTGTTTGATTTTAACTCCCTATTCATTGGATTTACAGGCTGAGAGAAGAGAAACCATATGTGCTGGAGTCATGCATTGGTGTAGCAGGTTACAGTGTTGGAGAGATCACTGCATTGACATTTGCAGGTTCCTTGTCCTTTGAAGACGGTGAGATTATGATTATTTTAATGATATCACAGTCTTACTAATTGATTCTCATTTGGCTCACCAGAAGGATTTATTCTTTAATAAGATTGAAACTTGGAGCAAGGTAAAGGAGCTGAACAGTTAAATGGAAAGAGACAAAAGGGACTGGGTGAAAGTAAAATGGAACTTGTTCCAAAAGCAGTGTGTAGTACAATTAACTCAGTAAACAGTACCGATCTACAAGGAAAGTAGGTGAAAAAGTGTGACAAGTGTTTTGGTGTACTCATCATCCCAAATATTTAGTCATTTCTCTTTTATTAATCCTACTGTTTGTGGTCTTATATTTGCATGGCTGTGATTGTTTTGATACCACAGGCATGGGCACATGTCATTATTAAAATGAGTATCATTTTTCACTAAACTTAACTTTTCATTTTGCAGAGTTTTCTTCAGGCCATTCACAGTAGGTTGCCATGGTTCTCTGTAGGGTGTTATTTCCTTGTTTACTGTCTTGTGGGTGTGTATATATTAAGGGTTTTGTGCTTTGTTGTTCATCATCCTTGCGTTTTATATTGTGAGGAATTTGTTAGTGTTTTCTTTATGCCGCAGCATATTTTTGAAAGAATAGAGGGTCGTTCGTTTCAGCTTCTTTATGTCCTTATTTGATAAGAACTGGGTCAACATTGTTTGTGATTTGGTATAGTGATTAGTAGGTTTTTCTATACCTAGAGGAGGGTTAACAAACACCCTTTACCTCAGCAGATGCCTCTTTGGACTCTTCCTTGTCTACTTATGCTGCTGGGCCTGCAATCAAGACTCATTAGTCTCTTCAGATGCTTCAGATGAGGTTTTCATGTTCAGGATGCTTCCCTCTTACATCAAAAGAATTTGCTACCACAATGTTTTTCCTCAGAATTTTGTATCACCTGCTTGCCTCCTAGCTTTGCCTTCACATGTGACTTACTTTTCACACATACTGTATACCCTCAGATTTCCTGAGATATGCTGGTGCATCGTTCATAGATCGGTTGGCTGTTGTTAGTTCATCTGTAGACAAATTGGTAGCTTGTCCTTCAGTTTCAGCTTTGACTCCAGTTCTACTTTTTCAATCATAGCTGCAGTGAAGATGCCTGTAGTTGTGGTATCCCTGCCAACCATTACTATGAATGTACCCATGGCTTCATCTATGACTGCAGCTTTGACTACGACATTTCCAGTGCTCTCCTATACATCTGTTATATCATCATCAACTGCATTATGAAGAGACCTCGCATGGTGAGCATTTCTGCCCCTGTGAAGTCATCTCTGAGGTGTCTCTGTCAACAATCGAGTTGCTTCCAAGGGAATTATGAAATGCTGCCTTGAGGAGTCTTCTTTCACAGAGTCCTCTGGTGGAGAGACCAGTGCTGAATCATCTTTTACAGAGTCCTCTGGTGGAGAGACCAGTGCTGAATCTTCTCAGCATGTCATCAAGCCTTCAGTTGTCTTGTGCCATCAGCAGTCACATTTTCATGACCACTCTCACTCCCCAAGCTATAGTCACGAATCTGGTCACCACTACCAGGACATCACAGTAGGAACTCTTCTGAGTCCTCCCTGATCCACCGAAGTAAGAGATACTACTCTCCTGATTGCTTCGCTTCTGTATGGTTTCTGACAGTGTTATGTTAGCTGGAGAAGCAGATGAGGAACTCCCCAAACATCTGGGCATGCCCCAGGAAAGCATTTCATTTGCAGAAATCCTCAATTGAGCCTGTGAAGTTTTAAGGCAGACTACCCATCTCAGCCCCCATCTGCTTTATTCCAGGGTTGATCCTGTGTGCTCCAGCAGAAATTGATACTTATGAGGGTTTCTGCAGAGAACATATTGTCTTGTTGAACTGGTTCATTTATTAACCTTCTGGAGTAAATTAAACAATCGCTACAAAACCTAAAGGTTTATTTAATGCTAGTTTTATTTATTTACTAAATATACAGTACATACATGTTGTTCATACTTCCAAAAATTCTGTAGACTATACTTTCCTAAACCAACCTAATCAGTAAATAGCCTCCCCAAGAATACAGTTAATTAGTCCCATATCAATTTGTTTGTGACGATCATCATACATACACCAGCAATTAGTGTTCCCAATTATTTGTAACAGAACACTAGTATTCAATTTCTTCGTATTCTTTGTATATGCGCACACCAAAATGCTTCTGTTTTAGATGTCCCGTGTATTTAGGTCACAAAAATTTGTAACTGTGTAATACCAGTTTTGTTCATGAGACTTACCTGCCAGATATATATATAGCTGTATTCTCCGAAGTCCGACAGAATTTCAAAACTCGCGGCACACGCAGTGGCCGGGCAGGTGGTTAGTACCCATTCCCGCCGCTGGGAGGCGGGTATCAGGAACCATTCCCATTTTCTATTCAGATTTTCTCTGTCGCCGGACTGTCAACACCTGTTGTCAGTTCCTCCGCCATTTGGATTTCGAAATTTGTTGTCACTTAAGTATTTTGGTTGTTTTTTGGTATTCGACTGGATCTGTGACTTGGCATACGCTCTTTGTGGACCGTTTTTGATTTTGCTTTTGACTTTTCTTATAATTAAGAGGTCTTACCTCTAGCTATTGAGTCTGTAGCTTGGGTGAATGTAAGGTGAGGCTATCGAAGACTTTGATAGTTCCTCACTCTTTATTTATGATATGTAAGGGTGTTCAATGCTCTATGATAATCGGTAATGAATGTGTGGGATTGTCTGAGGGTGAGTGGAAGAAATATGAAGCCTATATGCTTAAATTGGAGCGTGATAGGCTGAGGAAATCTTCCTCCTAGAGTGCATCCTTAGATGGACAGTCAGGGTTTTCTCCTACTAGTAACCCTGTAGTAAATTTTAGTACTAACCCTGTAGTTTGTTGCTGCAGAAGGTAATTCCCTGGCTCTCGTGTGGAGTCAATGCGTGCTCTTGAAACTAAAGTGAATGCAATTCAAACGCATAGTGTTAGTGCTAGTGCCCCTAGTGTTGTGGAGGGGGCGTCAGATCGGCCCTATAATGCCTCTAGGCCTGGACCTCTGTCGAACTCCCAGGACCAGGAGGGGGCATGTCGAAAGCCGCATGAGGGTTACGGGGGCTTCCCACCGATCTGGCGTCCCTTCGGCAGGTCCTGATGACGCTACCCAGGCTGCCAGGGATCGTGCTCAGGCACGCATCCTGAAGGATTGCTTCTCGTCCTCCGACACGTCCTCCCGCCTCGGGTTGGAGCTCTCGGTTGGACTCTCGCCCTCTTAAGAGAAGCTTAGAGGAGAGGACGCTTCACGTCCTCTTCCTCTAGACGTTTGTACTTTTCCCCGAAAGTTGCGTGGATATTCCTCTGCAGAAGAGAATAAAGTGTTTTTCGAATGATGACGCTCTACTCGACCCCTGTCGCGCTAAGGCGAGGGCTAGAGCTTCTTCCCTGTGGAAGGAAGTATACGTCTCTCGCCCTTTCCTTCTCTCAGGTTCAGCCCTTCTCCCGAGAGAGTTGCTTCTCCAACGCGTAAGATTTTGTTGGGTTTACAACAACAGCTGGATGCTCTCATGAACCTTTCAAGATTCGAATCTGCCTGTTAAGAGGTACAGACTTTCACCTTCGTCTCCTGCTTCGTCTTCCACGTCTGCTAGATGTTTTGGGGCTTCTGTCTGTCGTCTAGAGAGAGTGTTTAGTGGCTTCCTATTCGTCTTCCCGAGTTGAGGTGTTGGCCTTTTCTCTTGTCTCGCGCCAGGAGCGCGTCTTGCTCTTCGTGCGCTTCTCACGCTTCACGCGCTCCTCACCTTGACGTTCGCGCGCGCCTAGCCATGACGCCAGCAAGCGCGCCACGCTGTGACTCTCTTCTAGTACTTGCCACGGAGCCTCTCGTGCGTCATGCCATGACGCTCCGCGCTCGCTTCGCCGTATAGCTTCAAGTCTTGTGTTGACGCCGGTCCAGTTGTTCATCATGTCACACAACTACCCGCTTCAACATCTGATGTCCTTCTTAATTTAGCCAGTACTTGCTTCGGCAGTACATATACTAAAGGAACGATACAGAGAAGATTAGCATGGCCCCTGCGCAAGGATGACACGCTAATCGTGAAGTGTTCCACATTTTTTATGTTTACTATACGTACTCTAGTTGACGACTTCTTCGTTCGCGGGAGTTCCCGCCACGTATCGGGCGAATCGAACTACTTTCTCCACTCACTCAAGACCCTCCAGCTGCGGAAGAACATCCTCTTTCGTCACAGCCTTTGTATGAAGAGAAACTTCTTTCGTCTTCTTCTTCCTCTGATTATCAGACTCTGGCTTTTTTCTTAAGGATCTGTTTCCTGAGACTTTTCAACCTTCGGCTCCTCTCTCTCCACCTTCGCAGTTGTCTTTGTCTTAAGGGGAGCGTTTGACGAAAAAATCGGAAATCAAATTTTCTGGGATATTTTATATATGGCATCATACATATCCTGACTATCTTCTCAGAAAGTTTTATTTAAAAGTTCGCCACAGTTAGGAGTTATAAACAAAACAGTAACCCTATCATAGTCAAATTACATTTTTCGTATAATGTAATGAATTTGTCAGTATATCGGTGGTAATTTCCTTTTAGCTATGAAATAGTAATATCTTATGCGATCTATGGCAACCTGTGGACCTAGTACGCATCAGCGAAAGACAGGAATGCCGCAGGGCAGTCAGTGGCAGTCAGTCAGTAGCAGCTCAGAGCTTGACTAAGTAAAACGTCGCGCTGCCCAACCTGAGCCGTGTTTTGACACTCGCTTCATTTAGCTTCATTTAGCGAAGTTATATTACTTTGCAGGTCTATTTTTTGGCTTTTCATTATGTCATAAAAACATCAAACTGTGTAACAGCAAGCAAATAAATACACAGAGAAGCAAAAATATCGTTTTTCTCAAAACTAAAGTTATCGACATTCAAACTGCATCTCCTTCATAACGATTGCACCGATCTCAATGATACAAAAAGTAAACGAAAGCTAAATGTTTGCATAACAAAGGGGCTTCCATGGGAAGCAACACGAGACCCGCACCACGAGAGAGTTTTTTCCCGAAGGAATGTCACTTCAAGAGAGGTAGCAAGTGACTCCTTTCATCTCCAGACTCCCTTTGCAACCAGGCTTCATTTTGCACAAGCCTGGAAAGAGTGAGGGGCAGACGTTTGGTCCCTCCTACTGTTAGAGAGAGGTTACTTGATTCCCTTCCTGTCTCCTCCTCCTTTGTTTTTGTTTCCCAACTGCCTTCCTGTCAAACAGAAAATTGTTTGACCTGCTCGAACAGATGTTCGAGCGGAGAGCAGTGGAACAGGTCTTGGACTCGGTGTTCCCCGGGATTTTACTACAGATTGTTTCTAGTCCCAAAACTTTCAGTAGGCTGGAGACCCGTCTTGGACGTCAACAGGTCGAACAACTTGGTCCGAAGGAAAAGTTCAAGATGGAGACCTCGCAGTCAATACTAGGAGCCCTTCATCCCGGGATTGGATGGTATCTTTGGATCTCCAAGATACTTATCTTCACGCCCCAATTCATCCACGTTCGATGAAGTATCTCAGGTTGTCTTGGGGGACTAGACGTACCAGTTCAGGGCTCTCTGCTTTGGACTCTGCACAACGACCATACCACGTTGAGAACACCGCTTCTCGTCCGATCAGCGAAGTTAAGCAACGTTGGGTCTGGTCAGTACTTGGATGGGTGACCGCCTGGGAACACCAGATGCTGTTGGCGTCACATTTTGCTCCGAGGGTGTTTACACGTCTCATGAAAAACGTTGCGATGCAGTTGCACCTGTCGCACGTCAGGATCTCACTCTACTTGGACGACTGGTTGATTCGAGCGTCGTCGAAGCAAAGGTATCTGGAGGACCTTCAGTTGACTCTGCAACTCGTGAAGTCCCTGGGACTTCTGGTCTGTGGAGAAGTCGCAGCTGATCCCCTCACTGTCCATTGTGTCTGGGAATTCAGATGTATTCAGCGGCTTTTATAGCGTCTCCGTCGCAAGAATGGCAACTTCTATGTACGAAAAAGTCTCGGCCTTCTTGGAAAAGGAAACATGCTAGGTGAAGGAAGGAATGAGTCTGCTGGGGACCATTTCCTCGCTGGAGAAGTTTGTTTTCTGGGGAGTCTGCATCTCAGGCCTCTTCAGTTCTTTTTGTTGGAGAACTGGCAAAGCAAGGAAGACTTGAAAGAGGAATTGAGAATTCTTCCTTATATAAAGAGATCTGTGGTGGTGGCTCGATCCAACGAAATTGCAGAAAGGGATCTCCCTCAAGCTTCTGAACCCCAACCTAGTTGTTTTTTTCCGACGGGTCGTCAACAGGTTGGGGGCAACACTAGAGGGAGAGAAAGTGTTAGGAACCTGGAGAGAGGAACAGGTGTCCTGGCACATCGACTTCAAAGATTTGGCGGCTATCTTTTAGCTCTCCAATTCTTCGAGGTCCAAGTTTGCAATCGTGTAGTTCTAGCAAACTCGGACAATACTACTTGTTCCCTGTTCATCCTTGCAAGAGAGATTATTCTTTGAGCCGATGCTCAAACATTTCGATTCTCACAAGTTTTGTTGCAGGGGTCGAAAATGTTCGAGCAGACCTGCTCTGTTGGCGCCATCAACTCCTGCCGAAGGAATGGACCCTTCATCAGGAGGTTTGCCAAGATTTTTGGAAATTTTGGGGTCGCCATCTTGTGGATATTTTCACGACCTCAAGAACAGCGAGGCTCCTCTATAAAGCTCATCTGTACTCGACCCTGGGGCAGTTGCGATAGTTGCTCTTCCCTGGGATTGGACGGGAATAGATGTTTACGCCTTTTTCCCCGTTCTAAATTCTGGGAGAAGTCATACGCAAGTTCGCGGCCTCACAAGGGACGAGGATGACTCTCATCCCCATGTTTTGGCCTTCAACCACTGGTTCTCGGAGTTTCTCTTCTGGGTGGTAGACGTTCCGAGGACCCTTCCTATGAGAGCAGACCTGCTCATACAAACCCACTTCACGAGATATCTTTGAATCTCCCGCTCTGAACCTGACTGCTTTCAGACTATCGAAACTTGGTCAGAGCGAAGGGGTTTTTCTGGCCAGGTGGCACGGGCCATCGCTAGAGCCAGAAGTTCTTCATCTAAAGGATATATCTAGCGAAGTGAGCAACCTTCAAAGGTTGGTGTAGAAAGAAGGGTTTTTCCTCTTCCTCTATCACTGTGAGCCAGGTTGCGGATTTTCTCCTTTACTTAAGAGAAAAATTCGATGTAGCAGTTCCGACTATCAAGTGTTATCGGAGCATGCTTTCGTTTGTATTCAGACACAGAGGATTAGATTTGTCTGACAATAAGGACCTCCACGATCTTACGAGCTCTTTCAAGACGTCCAAGGTTCTTCAGCTAATTCCCCCTGCTTGGAACTTGGACGTAGTGCTCAAGTTTTTGATGTTTAGTCCTTTTGAGCCTCTCCACTCTGCATCTCTTAAGGATGTTACTCGAAACGGCATTCCTCACGGCTCTGGCGGCGGCGAAGAGAGAGTGAGCGAAGTTCGAGGCCGTCATGTGGGCTTCAAGGAACACAATGCTGTCTATTCTTTAAGCCCTAAGTTCTTGGCTAAGAATGATAGGTCTTCTAACCCTTGGCCTAGACACTTTGGAAATTAAAGGTTTAGCAGACCTTATTGGACAGGAACCTGAGGGAGTTCTATGTCCAGTTAGAGCTCTCAAGTACTACCTTAAAAGAACACAGGACACTCGTGGTCCCTTGGATGTTTTATGGTGTTCTGTGAGGCAACCAGTTAAACCTATGTCGAAGAATGCACTGGCATTCTTCATTAGGGACGTCATTAAGGACGCACACTCTAGTTGTGACGACTCCAACTTCAAGTTGTTGAGAGTTAACGCTCACGAGGTGAGGGCAGTTGCTACCTCCATGGCGTTCAAGAAAAATATGGTACTCAGTGACATTCTTAGTGCCACATTTTGGCGAAGTCAATTCGGTGTTTGCCTCACACTCTTGGCAAGATGTTTAGGTAGCATACGAAAATTGCTTTTCGCTGGGACCATACATTGCTGCTTCAGCAACCTTGGGGACGGGGGGTAACTCTGATCCTATCCCCTTTTTAATTGTGTTTTCATGGTTGTTGGGTCGACTACTGGAGGCAGTCTTCCCAATCCTTTGCAAACTAACGCTTTAGGTGTTGGTTAGGTGGTTAGTAATGCTCTTTTGTCCTCTTTGTATGGTCTATGATCTAGTCACATTGTGGTCACGCCCCGTTGACAGATCATCTAGAAGTCGCCAGCTATATAGGTCACTACCTCGCTGGGGTCTCTAGTAAAGCAGAAGCAGACTAGAGTGACAGTAACCACTCAGTCAGCTACGCTATCAGATAAGGAACCAAAATAATTTTACCAATAATTGGTTTTTTCCCTAATTCTTGGCTGTCTCTACCCCTCCAAAGGTGGTATTCAGCTATATATATATCTGGCAGGTAAGTCTCATGAACAAAATGATATTTTAATGATAAAATAAAGTTTGTTCATACTTACCTGGCAGATATATATATTCATATTGCCCTCCCTCCTCCCCTCAGGAGTCAGTGGCGTTAGAAAATCTGAATAGAAAATGGGAATGGTTCCTGATACCCGCCTCCCAGCGGTGGGAATGGGTACTAACCACCTGCCCGGCCACTGCGTGTGCCGCGAGTTTTGAAATTCTGTCGGACTTCGGAGAATACAGCTATATATATATCTGCCAGGTAAGTATGAACAAACTTTATTTTATCATTAAAATATCATTTTTTTACATGGCAATTATCAATTTTGTACAAGCCTCTAGTTCAGCACACTGCATTACAATGCAGGTAATATTCTTCAGTCATTCACTGGAACTCTGCACACACTACAACACAGTTTTGTCCATTGGCAGTAAAACTTGATTAAAAGTGCTGCAGATGCCAGGCTGCATACAAAGTTACTAGCCAAATGTTTATGCTAATACACTGCAGTCTCTCTTAAACAGTCAGTCTTGTGGTTCTATGAGCTAGGGCTTTATCTCAGTGACGTAGACATGAACTTGGACACTACCAACTTTTACCAGTCTCTTATCAGATACTTACACTTGTTCACTTCCTACTGTATGTGCTAAATGCACTTTCCTGACAATGCAGCCAAACATTTACTTCAGGGTGACCACCTCACCACATAAGACATAATTATTGACTCGATTCACTGGACTTCCCGTGATGACCAACTTTCATCACCATTCCTGTCTTATGTTGGGAGAGGGATCACCCCAAAGTGCATGTAGTACATACAGTAGAAAGTGAACATGTGTAAGTACCTGATAAGAGACTGGTGAAAGTTGTTGGTGTTCAGGTTCATGTCTGTGTCACTGAGATAAATTCAAAACTCACAGGGCCACAAGATTGTGTCTGTGTTTATGAGAGACTGCAGTCTGCGGTGTATCAGCATAAACGTGTTATTAGTAAACTTTGTGTGTAGCCTGGCATCTGCAGTATTGTTAATCAAGTTTCACTGGCAATGGAAAAAATTGCATTGTGGAATGTGCAAAGTTCCAGTGACTGATTAATGAAAATTACCTGCAATGTGGTGCAGTGTGCTGAACTGGAGCCTTGTACAAAATTGATAACTGCCATACAAACAAATTGGTATTACGTAGTTACACATCGTTGTGACCTAAATACACTGGACACCCAAACAAAACCAGAGTGGTATGTGTATGTACAAAGAATGTGAAAAAATTGAATACTAGTGTTTTGTTGGGATTAATGGGAAATATCTATTGCTAGTGTATGTATGATGATCAGTATAAATTAAATGATGGGGAGCTGATTAATTGTAGTCTTAGGTAGGCTAGCTACTGGTTAGTTTGGTTTAGGAAAGTACTGTCTACAGGATTTTTGGAAGTAAGCAATATATAGTATATGTACTGTAAATCTTGTAAATAAAACTAGCATTAAATAAATCTTTGGGTTCTGTAGTGATTGTTTAATTCACTCCCAGAGGTTAATGAAATGAACAAGACTAAATTTTGTCCTTGGGCTTTAACTCTTATAAGCTGGGCTAAATATAGATTAACAAACCCCAACACCGGGCATAGTTTAAGGTTTGCCAACTAAAAAAAATGCACATGGTATAAAAAAAAATCTAAAAAATTTTCTCTATCTTCCACAGGAAGTTAAAAGTAAATATTTTAAACCCCGTGCAGGGCCTATTTTCCCAGAAAACCTTAAAAATACAGTAATTTTAGCAAGTTATATGTTTCTAGTATTTTTTAACTTTTTTTTTTTTCATTACAGTTTCAGCTCACATATCATAAGAGATAAGAACTAAAATTAGCAGCGTCCCTGAGTATATGTATGGACAATTATTTACGAGCTGTACTGGGATTGGGATTCCTCTTAGTGAATTATGATTGTTCTTTCTAATATTTTTTGTACTTGGCAGAATTACAATTATAGCTGACAGACTATAAGAACTAAAACTACCAACACTCCCTGAGTAATTTATGAAGAAAAATATACAAGATGTACAGGGACAGGGAGATACAGTACATTCCCCAATGAAATCCTGAGCTGAGATGTGTGTTACCATAAATGTTGCCATAAATGTTGCCATATAGTCATTAATGGCCCATTGAAGTGATTTGAATGTTTTCCCGCAATATTCTTTCAAATATCATGGTGTAGAATAATAATTACTGTATGATATGCCCTGCTGCTCTTTTTATGCCTTTATTGCACATTATTCAGTAGAAGACAAGCTGCTATGAAAGGGCTAAATTCAACTTTCTTTTATCTTTAAGACCTTACACACATTCAGATTTTTTGTTGTTTTGTGTAAAAAAATAATTGAGCTTGTATGGAGATAATTTTGGCTTGGTCAGATGATGTGAAAAAACTAGAGCTTTCAAGCCAATTTGAAGTCTTATGGCCATATTCCTAAATTGTTGTCATTTACATCTCAGCTGTAACCATATGCAGGTCTTTTGCTGAGTTCTCAACTGTGGCGTATTCGTAGGAGGAAAAGCTATTTTGAGTTGAGTTCATTGAACTATATAGGGAATTTCCATGTCAGTGAAAGATAAAAAGTCTGTATTACCATGATTGAAGCTAGAAGAAAGGAGCATACTATATCCTTGTTAAACACTCAGAGATAAATGCCACAGTTGTACAAGATTCAGTAACAAAAAAGTGAACATGATGAGAACAGCTTTTAAGAAAAGAATGTTAAAAAGATAAATGTGTAGATATGTTTCTTAATCAGCTCTCAAATACTTGAACCAAATCCTATTTCAAGCATAAATTCATTTAGTAGAGGTAGTTGATATGAAAAATTTTTCTCTTTTCTTAATCCACTCTTTGGACACCTTAGTGTGAGAATATTTCTAGATATCCTTAATAAGAATAGCGCCTACAGCATTGTAATACTAAAAAATCAAAATGTCATGTCATCAGATTTGACATCATTAGGAGCTCTGGAAGATCTTTCCTCTGCGAATGAGTGATTTAATTAAATGATCCTGTACATTTGTCTGTCAAACCAGTTTCATCAAATCTGGTTGTCTAATTAGTTTGGTAAAAATTTAGAATGTGTATGGGGCCTGTAGAGTGAATACAGGTCATTTTCAGAATATTTTTTTGAGATTTTAGGTATGTTATGTAAGACAAGTCTTTCTTTGTGTACTCACTGAACTTATTCATTATAGGGGAGACATGTTTTTTCAGTTAGGCATGTGGGTCATCTTCATGCTGCTTATTCCTCGTGTCTGTGGCACACAATGAGTTGTTTTTCAGAAATGCTTGTCCTCCTGCCTTATGTGTTTGATGAGGGTCTTGTGTTTTATTAAGTGTAAATCTGCACTTGATGATATAACTTTTGCTCTACAATGCTTCTCTTCACTTCACCCTCCTTGTTTTTATCTTCGTCTTCCTACTTAAACTGCAACTAAGGCTCTTTATGAGTGATGGGTTTGGATTAAACAAACAATGGTTCACAAAGTAAAACGTTTTTTGTACAAACCCATAATTTACATGTAGTATCTTCATTCTTCCCACATGTAGTATCTTCATTCTTCCCTGCACTTTTTGTGGTTGAGAGGGGCTGAGAAGAATGATGCATAGAGATGGCAGAGCTTGCTCTGATCGTGTACAGTGGGCCCTTGGTAAATTATTTAGCAAGTTGGTGCAGCTTGGGAGTTGTTGCATGAAATTAGACTGTGAATGATAAATGGTTTTGTATAAAAATAATGTATGAAAACATCATTTATATATAGTTTTTGTACATGCAACTTACCCGTCAGATATATACTTAGCTATAGTCTCCGAGCGTTCCCGACAGAATTTCAAATCAGTGGCAAAGAGAAGAGAGAAGGTAGGTCAGGTGATCTACCTTTCCCTTAGCCCTGTTGGTCTTTCAATAAGAATAGGAACCATTCCCGTTTTCTAATCAGATTTTCTCTGTCGCTGGTTCCGGCAACATCTGTTGTTGGTTCCTTCTGATTCGGATTTCTTTCTCGCTTGCTGAGGATCTTTTTTGGACGGATTTTGGTGACGTATTGGATCTTTGGCTTAGCATACGCTATTGTGGACTGTTTTTTGGAATTGCATAGGATTTTTCTGTCAAAATGTCTGATGTTAATGTTGCATCCCCTGTTTGCGAGTGTGTGTTAGGCAAGAGTGTATGGTGAGGTTACCAAGATCTCTTTGCAGACCCTCACACTGTATGCATGAGGTGTCGGTAAATGAATGCTCGTTTGATAGTAGGTGTAATGAATGTTCAATCTATCTGAGAAGGAATGGAAAGCTTTGAATGCTTATTTGAGGAAACTTGAGAAGGATAGAGGTAGGAAGGCTTCTCTCCAGAACAATGGTGACTCTGGTGGCTCCATTCTGGCCGTCCAGGAGTGGTTCCCAGTGAAACCTCATTTCAGACTTTCCGAGACTATCATAGAAACACAATATATCAGACTGTACAGTAAAAGAAAATAATAAATATAAACATATTATCTTGTCGCCTTATGATATAATTACAAATAGTAAAATGTACTATATAACACACACACAAGACATACACACATACATATGTATGTATATATGTATATGTGTCTGTGTCATATATAAACATATATATATATATATATATATATATATATATATATATATATATATATATATATATATATATATATAAATTATATATTTATATATATATGGTATATAGCCATGTTAGACATACATCTTATATATATATATATATATATATATATATATATATATATATATATATATATATTTCATATATATATATATATTTATATATATAAATATATATATATATACCATATATGGAATGTATGTATGTATTATTCTTTGTGTTTTCTTGTTATTGTTGAATTATCTCACATCTCCTAATCAGTTCATTCACTAAATTCATAATTTTTTTTTGGTCACCATCCTCCAGAACAAGTGAAAGCGATGGATAAAAGAGGTGAACGCTTTGCTAAGGGAAGGCTTGTAGACAGCCATTGGTTTCTTAGCCAAGAACCTCCCGTCAAGACCTTGTCCAGAGTTTGGAGAGTAACCCAATTGTTGTGAAGGGAAGGTAACCACTGCCCTGTTATATCTAAATTAATATTTATCATAATTTTGAATACTATTCTCTTTTTAAACAGATGCTCGGTTGTTTTTGTTTTTTCTTGTTTTTTTTTTATTGTATTTTACATTCATAATTATGGTTTCCTAATACATCTAAATTCCAGTTTAAAAAGTTTGTAAATGATTATTTGGCAACCTTCCAAGTTAGCCAATTTGTCTGAGCTCCGATAGTTTCTTTTCTGCAGTCTAAAATAGAGATATTGCTGAAAGGCCAGGCATTTATCATTGTAGTGTTTTCAGATTAATTTTGCTTAGCTACTATGGCTTCTGGTACTTCTGTGGACAAAAACTCAAGTCGAAAAAGAAAGCTTGAAGATGAACATAGAAAATTTCAAGAAATATGGACAGATAAATATTTCACCTTTGTGGAAAACAGTTTTTAAAATCATTTGCTTGATATGCCAGAATAGTGTGGCAGTTTGTAATCTTTGGTAATACAATTTGGTGAAGGCATTATCTGACAAAGCACAAGCCTTATGAAAATTTGTTGGTGAACTAAGAAAGCAGAAAATTAAATCACTAATGCAAGGTTTTCATGTGCAGAAAAATATGTTTATTCAGAAAAATAAAGAGGCACAGGACGTAACAGAAGTGAGTTATACCACTGAAATTGCTAACCTGATTGCTAAACATTCCAAGGCATTTTCAGAGGGGGATTTCATTAAAAGTGTATTCTACTTGCTGCTCAAAAACTTTCTCAGATGTTTTGAAAAAGTTTGAGAATATCAGTTTGAATCGTATGACAGTTTTATGATCGTATTGTTGATTTGTCGGGTGATATAGTAGACCAGTTGAAGGAGAAAAGTAAACAATTTGTGTCCTTCTCCTTGCCACTGATGAATCTACTGATGTTACATCTACGGCTCAGCTACTTGTATTTGTAGGTGGTGTGACAGAGGACTTTTCCTTCATGAGGAACTCGTAGGGCTCAGTTCATTGAAGGGGCAGACAACTGGTAGTGATTTACTTAATGGACTTTTTTAGAACAAATTTCAGTAATTGAGTTAGATTTGGACAAGTTAGTAGGAATATCAACTGATGGGGCTCCTGCAATGATAGATTCAAGCAGAATGGATTGGTGCAGCTATTGATTAAACACCTTGTGAGAGCAAAAATATGAACTGAAACAATTTCATTGCATAATACATCAACAAAATTTGTGTGAAAAGAACTGGACTTTTTGATCATGTAATGAAAGTTGTTAGTTTCTACAGTCAATTTTATCAAGTCACGCTCAGCTTTGCATCACAGCCAATTCAAGCAATTTCTTGATGAAATTGAAGCAGAATATGGCCATTTAGTGTTTTTCAACAAGTAAGGTGGTTAAGAGGGGAAATACTTGAAAAGATTTATCAGTCTTCTGGATGAAATTGAGATATTTCTTAATGAAAAGAATAAGATGGTACCAGAACTTACAATTGCTGACTGGCTTTGTGATTTGTCATTTCTTGTAGATCTCACAAGTCATTTAAATAACTTGAATCATAAACTTCAGGAATAACAACTTATTTCTCAGCTAGCCAATTATGTGACAGCTTTATGACAAAAACTAAAATTGTTTCAGTTACAGATAGTTAAAGGAGAGTTAGGACACTTCCCAAATTACAAACTTATGTGTGAGAAACACAAAGTATGCAACAGACATGAATATTATGCAGCAAAATTAGAAAAACTTTTGGAGGCCTTTTAGAGCTAATTTGAGGCCCTTGTAGAAAGAAGTCAATGATTTGAAGTTGTTCAGCAACCCCTTTTCTGTATCTCCTGATGAAGTAGAAAACTCAAGCACAAATCAACTGATTGATCTTCAGAATAATGACAGCCTTCGTACCAAGTATAATGAAGGGGACTTGCTCAACTTTTATAATTGCTTTTCTAAAAGATCAGTTTCGCTATTTGAGAAACAAAGCTGCTATTTATGCAAGCTTATTTGGCTCTACCTACATATGTGAACAAACATTTAGTCTGCTTTTGGTGACCAAGTCAAATATTGGTTTGGCAGGCTAAGTGATCAAAATTTTGCACTCTGTTTTAAGACTGGCAACTGAAATTTCCATCCTAACATAAAAAAACTGTACATGAATCTCAGTGTCAAAAATCTCATTAAAACAAAACAGGTGAGCAACTGTGTTTTTTTTTTATCTTTAAACATTCTACAAACTATTTATCATTTCATGTAAAATCTAGTCTAGTGGCCCTCGACTAGATATATGTTTGATGATGTGGCCCAAGTAGCTCAAAAGGTTGTGCACCCCTGCTCTAGAAGCTCTAGTAGGTCTCGATCTATTGAGCTTGAAGTAGACACTAATTCCATTGTAGTTTCTCCTAAACCTCTAGTTTCAGCACCTTCTCCCTTCACCGAACCTGCGGATTTGTCATCAGAAATGGCCGCTACGAAGGCGGAAATCTGTAGGATGCAATCGCAACTGCGTGCAATGAAAGAAGGTAAGAGTGATAGTGACTTGTGCAGTGTCCCCAGTGCAGTGGAGGGGGCGTCTGACCAGCTCCGCATTGCTCCTAGGCCTAGACCGCTTCCAAACTCCCAGGACCAGTGGAGGAGGAATGTCGACAGCCACAAGGGCGATGAAGAGCATTCCCAACGGTCAGGGGTCCCTTCGGCAGACCCTGTTGATGTATCCCAGGCTGCCTTGGATCGCCACAGAAAAGGCATCCTTAGGAAGTGTTTTTTCGGCTTCTGACTCGTCTTCTCCGAGGCGCGGACAGAGTTCGGCTGAGGAGTCGCGCCCTTTGAAGAGGTCCTGGAAGGCTCCTAGAGGTGACGCCTTGGATTCGAGCCCTGAGCACTTCCCAGAGGCTCCGGTGAGCAAGAAGAGAGCCCGAAGATCCCCCTCGTCCTCTCCAGGAGAAGTTCAGGAGTCGACCAAGCAGATTTTGGTCGGTCTCCAGGCTCAGTTGTCTGCTCTTGTGGGTTCCATTACCAAGGATTCTTCTTGTAGGAAGGATGATTCTCTTCCTGTCAAGAGCTCCAGTAAGCGTCCTTCTTCCAGCAGGCCCTCATCTCCCGTTAAGCAGCAAGCTCTTTTCGTCGACTAGGCGCTCTTCTCCTAGTAGGCGCTCTCCTCACAGCAGGCGCTTTTCTTCCAGGCACTCTTCTTCGGAAGGAAGCGCCTCCAGGCTTCCAGACGCAGTCTTCTCCTTTGGACAGACGCTCTTCTCTCCTGGACAGGCGACACCGCTCTCCTGCCAAGCGCTCTTCTGGTTATAGGCGCCTCTCCTAGCAGGCGCTCATCAGTGGACAAGAGCCCCTCTCCTGACAAGCGCCATACTGGCAGCAGGCGCCATTTTCCTGGTAGGCGCTCTTTGTTGGACGGAAACGCTTCTCCTTCCAAGCATTCTTCTCATGATAGGCGCTCCTCTTCCTTCAAGCCTTCTTCTCCGGCTTCTCCTGTGGAGGACGTTTCAGAGGATGAATCCCCCAAAGACGCTGGGATCTCGGACTACAAGAGACTAGCTGCTTTGTTGGTTCAGGAGTTTGGAGACTCTCTTTGCCATGCTGCCCCTCCTTCTCCTGGGTCCTTTGGGGCACAGTACCAAGTCTTCAAAGCCTCCTCATTTGTGAAGGTGCGCCCTACTATTTCTATGAAGAAAGCATTTAAGGGCTTTGGAGAGTGGATGCAGTCGAAGAAAGAAGCTGGCAAGACTGTTTTCTCCTTTCCTCCTTCCAGGCCCTCGGGGAAGTCTGGGATTTGATATGAGACCTAGGAACCGATGGGGTTGGGTCTCCCCTCATCAGCTGATTCTGACTTTTCTAATCTGGTGGACTCTTCCATAAGGTTTTCTCTTTCTTCAAAGGCAAAGGCGACTTGGGGAATGTGTGAGCTGGACCATCCCTCAAGGGCCTTTTTAGGATTTTGGAGGTCTTTAATTTTGTGGATTGGTCCCTTGGGGCGTTGGCCAGGAGGACGCAGGACCCCGAATTCCTCAGCATGGAGGATTTTGTCAGCGTTTTGTCCTGTTTGGACAAAGCGGTGAGGGATGGCTCTATCGAAGTTGCTGCCTTGTTTGGAGTTGGAATTCTCAAGAAAAGGTCAGTTTTCAGCTCCTTCCTAACTAAATCAGTGTCTCCTCTCCAGAGGGCCTCTCTGTTGTATGCTCCTCTGTCAAGCCATCTCTTTTCACAGGAGACAGTTAAGGAGATTTCTCGCTCCTTATCGGAGAAAGCTACCCAGGATCTTCTTGCCCAGTCTTCTAAGAGGATGAGGCCTGCTGTTCCTTTTGCTAAGAAGGAGAAAGTGCCCTTTCAGGAGCCCTTTCGAGGGGACCCTTCTTCAAGAGTCTCTTTCCGGAGTCGAAGACCGGAGAGAAAAGGAAGGTCTTCCTCCCGTCCAGCAAAGAAGACCAAATGAGATTCAAGTACTCCAGACAACAGTGGGTGCCAGACTGCTGAGATTTGCCGAAGTCTGGGCACAGACTGGTCCCTCTCTATTATAAAGAAAGGATATCTCTTCCCCTTCAGGGAGAGACCTCCCTTGACAACAACTCCAAGGGAGTTATCAGCCAGGTACAAGGATCCTGTCAGGAGCCAGGCCCTTCTACAAGCAGTAGAACAGATGCTGGAAAAGGAGGCCATAGAACCGGTTCAACAGCTCCATTCCCCAGGTTTTTACAATCGGCTGTTTCTGGTGCCGAAATCTTCGGTGGGGTGGAGACCGGTACTGGATGTAAGCGCCCTGAACTTCTTTGTTATCAGGACGAAGTTCACAATGGAGACGACCTCTTCGGTTCTGTCTGCTCTTCGTCCAGGGGATTGGATGGTATCCCTGGACCTTCAAGACGCATATTTCCACGTACCCATTCATCCCTCTTCGAAGAAATACCTGAGGTTCGTGATTCAGGGAAGAGTGTTCCAGTTCAGGGCCCTATGCTTCGGACTTTCGACGGCCCCCCAAGTGTTCACAGGCATTCTGAGGAATGTAGCTCACTGGCTACATCTGGAGGGCGTAAGAATCTCTCTCTATCTAGACGACTGGCTGATTCGAGCGCAATCGAAGGATCTCTGTCTAGAGTACTTATCAATGACACTAAAGATGACCCAGTCCCTAGGACTGTTAGTAAACCTCGGAAAGTCCCAGATGATTCCTCAGCAGAGCATTGTCTACCTGGGGATTCGGATGGATTCTCGGGATTTTCAAGCATTTCCATCCCGAGAAAGAAGAGATCGCTGCCTAGAGAAGTTGACTGCCTTCCTAGAGAAAGAACATTGTTCCGCGAGGGAATGGATGAGTTTGCTGGGGACCCTTTCCTCTCTGAAACAGTTCATTTCCTTAGGAAGACTTCACCTAAGACCCTTCAATTCTACCTGAGGGAGAATTGGAATCAGAAGTCTCAAGATTTGTCAGCTTCATTCCTGATATCGGACAGGGTAAAGGAGGATCTCCACTGGTGGTTGGACCCTCAGAAATTAAACCAAGGTTTGCCTCTTCAGTTGCCGAGCCCTCGCCTAGTGTTGTTTTCAAGACACCTCAGAGTCGGGATGGGGAGCAACACTGGGCTCGAGAGAAGTGTCAGGCACCTGGAAAGGGGAACAGGTGACCTGGCACATCAACAAGAAGGAACTGTCCGCGGTTCATCTAGCCCTCATCCATTTCGAACCACAGGTTACAGGATCGATAGTACAGGTGAACTCGGACAACACTACAGCCCTGGCTTACATCAGGAAGCAGGGAGGAACACATTCCTTCTCCCTTTACGAAACAGCAAGGACTTTGTTGCTGTGGGCGGAGGAGAGGAAGATCTGACTCCTCACCAGGTTCGTGCAAGGGGAAAGGAATGTGAGGGCGGATCTGTTAAGCAGAAAGGACCAAGTCCTACCCACAGAGTGGACGCTCCATTCCGAGATTTGCGAGAAGCTGTGGAGCCTTTGGGGAAGGCCGAATATAGATCTATTTGCGACACATTGGAACGCAAGACTAGAGAAGTACTGCTCTCCGATCTCAGACCCGAGGGCAGTTGCTATAGACGGTCTTCTCATGGTGTGGTCCGGAATAGACGGCTATGCTTTTCCCCCATTCAAGATCTTGGGGGAAGTATTAAGAAAGTTCGCTTCATCAGAAGGCGCGAAACTGACCTTTGGCCAGCTCAAGATTGGTTCACAGAGGTACTGGGATGGATGATGGATTTTCCCAGATCGCTTCCACACAGGAGCGATCTTCTCAAACAGCCCCACTTTGACAGATTTCACAAGAATCTCCCCGCTCTCAATCTGACTGCCTTCAGACTATCGAAGGACTGGTCAGAGCGACTGGTCAGAGCGCAAGGATTTTCAACCCTTCACGTCTACCAGTCAAGGCTGCAAAGGCTAGTACCTCTGTGACAAACATTGCCAGAGCCAGAAGAACCTCAACAGAGATCTGAATATCTCTGAAAATAAAGACCTTCATGACCAGTCTAAGTGGGAGGTTTTTGGAAGATGGAGCAAGACCCAGAAGATATCCTCTTCCAATACCTCTGTGACAGACATAAGTGAAATACAAGCTGGACGTCCTGCTTCACTTGAGGGCCTAGCAAAGTGCAAATCCTCGCTGAACCTTTGATCAAAGGATACAGAAGTATGAGTTGGAGAGACTTATGCCCTGTATTCAGACACAGAGGTCTGAATATTTGCTCTGTCAGAAGACAAAGACCTTTCACGATCTCATTAGGTCTTTTAAACGCTCTAAGACCAAGACCTCCAAGCCTCCCATTGGAATTTAGATGTTGTTCTAAAGTTTTTAATGTCCTAGAAATTTGAACCTCCTGGGAAAAGCTTCCTTCAGGGATCTGACCAGGAAGTCACTGTTTTTCTTTGCTCTGGCTTCTGCTAAGAGAAGTAAACGAGTTGCAGGCTTTGGAAGGTAGGGTTGGGTTTAAGAAGGACTCAGCTATTTGCTCCTTCAAACCTTTCTTTTTAGTGGGTCATCCCCAAGAATGAAAACACCCTTCCAAACCATGGCCATGAAGCTTTGAGGTGAAAGGACTTTTGTTTATCAGTGACAGGGCAAGAGTTGGAGAGGACTCTTTGTCCCATGTACAAAAATTATATTTTTATGTTAGGAGCCTTAAATTCTACCTAGATAGGAAGAAACAGCTGGGAGGTACATTCCCACCCAGAGTCTCTGATGCTCAGTCAGGGATCCTAGTAGATCCATCTCAAGAATGCTCATAAAAATATCTTTTTTAAGGTACATCAAAGATGTCATCAGAGAACTCATCTGTCTTGTGAGGATGAGCACCTAAAGCTCCTTAGAGTGAAAGCGCATGAGGTGAGAGCCATAGCGAAGGGTGGACCAGTTGGCATCATTGGCTTTTCACAAGTCTTTATCTCTCCAGGCTCTTATAGAGGCGACAAAATACTGGAGATGTAATTGTCCACAGAAAAATTTTGCATCTCATTATTTGAGAAATGTTAGAGTAACTTATGATAAGTGCTTCTCTCTGGGAGCATACGTTATCTTCGATTCGGTGCTGGGACAGGAGCTGAAACTAATCCTTCATAGTTTAGTTATTTTAGTTGATTCTAATACTTTGTGATGTGTTTCCTGACCCAGTTTGTTTGTTAAATCCGTCAATTTTGAGACTTACCTTTTGTTGATATTTTATAGTATAAAGTCTATAAATCTATATCAGATAGAATGATTTTATCTTAATTGTATTCTCAATGATGGTCCGATTTAAGTCTTCAGAATTTTTTGTTCAAAGACTTACCTGGCAGATATATATATAGCTGTATTCTCCGAAGGTCCGACAGAATTTCAAATTTCGCGCACACGCAGTGGCCGGTCAGGTGGTTAGTACCCATTCCCGCCGCTGGGAGGCGGGTATCAGGAACCATTCCCATTTTCTATTCAGATTTTCTCTGTCGCCGGACTGTCAACACCTGTTGTCAGTTCCTCCGCCTTTTGGATTTCGAAATTTGTTGTCACTTAAGTATTTTGGTTGTTTTTTGGTATTCGACTGGATCTGTGACTTGGCATACGCTCTTTGTGGACCGTTTTTGATTTTGCTTTTGACTTTTCTTATAATTAAGATGTCTTACCTCTAGCTATCGAGTCTGTAGCTTGGGTGAATGTAAGGTGAGGCTATCGAAGACTTTGATAGTTCCTCACTCTTTATGTATGATATGTAAGGGTGTTCAATGCTCTATGATAATCGGTAATGAATGTGTGGGATTGTCTGAGGGTGAGTGGAAGAAATATGAAGCCTATATGCTTAAATTGGAGCGTGATAGGCTGAGGAAATCTTCCTCCTAGAGTGCATCCTTAGTTGGACAGTCAGGGTTTTCTCCTACTAGTAACCCTGTAGTAATTTATTACTAACCCTGTAGTTTGTTGCTGCAGAAGGTAATTCCCTGGCTCTCGTGTGGAGTCAATGCGTGCTCTTGAAACTAAAGTGAATGCAATTCAAACGCATAGTGTTAGTGCTAGTGCCCCTAGTGTTGTGGAGGGGGCGTCAGATCGGCCCTATAATGCCTCTAGGCCTGGACCTCTGTCGAACTCCCAGGACCAGGGAGGGGGCATGTCGAAAGCCGCATGAGGGTTACGGGGCTTCCCACCGATCTGGCGTCCCTTCGGCAGGTCCTGATGACGCTACCCAGGCTGCCAGGGATCGTGCTCAGGCACGCATCCTGAAGGATTGCTTCTCGTCCTCCGACACGTCCTCCCGCCACGGGGTTGGAGCTCTCGGTTGGACTCTCGCCCTCTTAAGAGAAGCTTAGAGGAGAGGACGCCACGCCCTCTTCCTCTAGACGTTTGTACTCTTCCCCGAAAGTTGCGTGGATATTCCTCTGCAGAAGAGAATAAAGTGTTTTTCGAATGATCACTCTACTCGACCCCTGTCGCGCTAAGGCAAGGGCTAGAGCTTCTTCCCTGTGGAAGGAAGTATACGTCTCTCGCCCCTTTCCTTCTCTCAGGTTCAGCCCTTCTCCCGAGAGAGTGGCTTCTCCAACGCGTAAGATTTTGTTGGGTTTGCAACAACAGCTGGATGCTCTCATGAACCTTTCAAGATTCGAATCTGCCTGTTAAGAGGTTCAGACTTTCACCTTCGTCTCCCGCTTCGGGAACGATACAGAGCGTCTGTCTTCTAGAGAGAGTGTTTAGTGGCTTCCTATTCGTCTTCCCCCCCGAGTTGAGGTGTTGGCCTTTTCTCTTGTCTCGCGCCAGGAGCGCGTCTTGCTCTTCGTGCGCTTCACGCTTCACGCGCTCCTCACCTTGACGCCGGGCGCGCGCCTAGCCATGACGCCGCGCGCCACGCCAGTGACTCTCTTCTAGTACTTGCCACGGAGCCTCTCGCGCGTCACGCCATGACGCTCCGCGCCGCTTTGCCGTATAGCTTCAAGTCTTGTGTTGACACCGCTCCAGTTGTTCTTCATGTCGCACAACTACCTGCTTCAACATTTGATGTCCTCCTTATTTTAGCCAGTACTTGCTTCGGCAGTACATATACTAATTGGAACGATACAGAGAAGATTAGCATGGCTCTTGCGCAAGGATGACACGCTAATCGTGAAGCGTTCCACATTTTTTATGTTTACTATACGTACTCTAGTTGACGACTTCTTCGTTCGCGGGAGTTCCCGCCACGTATCGGCGAATCGAACTACTTTCACCACTCACTCAAGACCCACCAGCTGCGGAAGAACATCCTCTTTCGTCACAGCCTTTGTATGAAGAGAAACTTCTTTCGTCTTCTTCTTCCTCTGATTATCAGACTCTGGCTTTTTTCTTAGGGATCTGTTTCCTGAGACTTTTCAACCGTCGGCTCCTCTCTCTCCACCCTCGCAGTTGTCTTTGTCTTAAGGGGAGCGTTTGACGAAAAAATCGGAAATAAATTTTCTGGGATATTTTATATATGGCATCATACATATCCTGACTATCTTCTCAGAAAGTTTTATTTAAAAGTTCGCCACAGTTAGAAGTTATAAACAAAACAGTAACCTATCATAGTCAAATTACATTTTTCATATAATGTAATGATATTGTCAGTATATCGGTGGTAATTTCCTTTTAGCTATGAAATAATATCTAATGCGATCTATGGCAACCCTGTGGACATAGTACGCATCAGCGAAAGACAGGAATGCCGCAGGGCAGTCAGTGGCAGTCAGTCAGTAGCAGCTCAGAGCTTGACTAAGTAAAACGTCGCACTGGCCAACCTCAGCCGTGTTTTGACACTCGCTTCATTTAGCTTCATTTAGCGAAGTTATATTACTTTGCAGGTCTATTTTTTGGCTTTTCATTATGTCATAAAACATCAAACTGTGTAACGGCAAGCAAATAAATACACAGAGAAGCAAAAAATATCGTTTTTCTCAAAACTAAAGTTATCGACATTCAAACTGCATCTCCTTCATAACGCTTGCACCGATCTCAAGTACAAAAGTAAACGAAAGCTAAATGTTTGCATAACAAAGGGGCTTCCATGGGAAGCAACATGAGACCCGCACCACGAGAAAGAGTTTTTTCCCCGGAAGGAATGTCACTTCAAGAGAGGTAGCAAGTGACTCCCTTCATCTCCAGACTCCTTTGCAACCAGGCTTCATTTTGCACAAGCCTGGAAAGAGTGAGGGGCAGACGTTTGGTCCCTCCTACTGTTAGAGAGAGGTTACTTGATTCCCTTCCTGTCTCCTCTTTTGTTTTTTGTTTCCCAACTGCCTTCCTGTCAAACAGAAAATTGTTTGACCTGCTCGAACAGATGTTCGAGCGGAGAGCAGTGGAACAGATATTGGACTCGGTGTTCCCCGGGATTTTACTACAGATTGTTTCTAGTCCCGAAACTTTCAGTAGGCTGGAGACCCGTCTTGGACGTCAACAGGTCGAACAACTTGGTCCGGAAGGAAAAGTTCAAGATGGAGACCTCGCAGTCAATAGCCTACTAGGAGCCCTTCATCCCGGGGATTGGATGGTATCTTTGGATCTCCAAGATACTTATCTTCACGCCCCAATTCATCCACGTTCGGTGAAGTATCTCAGGTTGTCTTGGGGACTAGACGTACCAGTTCAGGGCTCTCTGCTTTGGACTCTGCACAACGGCCATACCACGTTGAAAACACCGCTTCGTCCGATCAGCGAAGTTAAGCAACGTTGGGTCTGGTCAGTACTTGGATGGTTGACCGCCTGGGAACACCAGATGCTGTTGGCGTCACATTTTGCTCCGAGGGTGTTTACACGTCTCATGAAAAACGTTGCGATGCAGTTGCATCTGTCGCACGTCAGGATCTCACTCTACTTGGACGACTGGTTGATTCGAGCGTCGTCGAAGAGAAGGTATCTGGAGGACCTTCAGTTGACTCTGCAACTCGTGAAGTCCCTGGGACTTCTGGTCTGTGGAGAAGTCGCAGCTGATCCCCTCACTGTCCATTGTGTCTGGGAATTCAGTTCTATTCAGCGGCTTTTATAGCGTCTCCGTCGCAAGAACGGCAACTTCTATGTACGAAAAAGTTTCGGCCTTCTTGGAAAAGGAAACATGCTAGGTGAAGGAAGGAATGAGTCTGCTGGGGACCATTTCCTCGCTGGAGAAGTTTGTTTTCTGGGAGTCTGCATCTCAGGCCTCTTCAGTTCTTTTTGTTGGAGAACTGACAAAGCAAGGAAGACTTGAAAGAGGAATTGAGAATTCTTCCTTATATAAAGAGGATCTGTGGTGGTGGCTCGATCCAACGGAATTGCAGAAAGGGATCTCCCTCAAGCTTCTGAACCCCAACCTAGTGTTGTTTTTCCGACGGGTCTTCAACAGGTTGGGGGGCAACACTAGAGGGAGAGAAAGTGTTAGGAACCTGGAGAGAGGAACAGGTGTCCTGGCACATCGACTTCAAAGATTTGGCGGCTATCTTTTAGCTCGCCAATTCTTCGAGGTCCAAGTTTGCAATCGTGTAGTTCTAGCAAACTCGGACAATACTTGTTCCTGTTCAGCCTTGCAAGAGAGATTATTCTTTGAGCCTATGCTCGCAACATTTCGATTCTCACAAGTTTTGTGGCAGAGGTCGAAAATGTTCGAGCAGACCTGCTCTGTTGGCGCCATCAACTCCTGCCGAAGGAATGGCCCCTTCATCAGGGGTTTGCCAAGATTTTTGGAAATTTTGGGGTCGCCATCTTGTGGATATTTTCACGACCTCAAGAACAGCGAGGCTCCTCTGTAAAGCTCATCTGTACTCGACCCTGGGGCAGTTGCGATAGTTGCTCTTCCCTGGGATTGGACGGGAATAGATGTTTACGCCTTTTTCCCCGTTCTAAATTCTGGGAGAAGTCATACGCAAGTTCGCGGCCTCACAAGGGACGAGGATGACTCTCATCCCCATGTTTTGGCCTTCAACCACTGGTTCTCGGAGTTTCTCTTCTGGTTGGTAGACGTTCCGAGGACCCTTCCTATGAGAGCAGACCTGCTCATACAAACCCACTTCACGAGATATCTTTGAATCTCCCCGCTCTGAACCTGACTGCTTTCAGACTATCGAAACTTGGTCAGAGCGAAGGGGTTTTTCTGGCCAGGTGGCACGGGCCATCGCTAGAGCCAGAAGTTCTTCATCTAAAGGATATATCTAGCGAAGTGAGCAACCTTCAAAGGTTGGTGTAGAAAGAAGGGCTTTTCCTCTTCCTCTATCACTGTGAGCCAGGTTGTGGATTTTCTCCTTTACTTAAGAGAAAAACTCGATATAGCAGTTCCGACTATCAAGTGTTATCGGAGCATGCTTTCGATTGTATTCAGACACAGAGGATTAGCTTTGTCTGACAATAAGGACCTCCACGATCTTACGAGCTCTTTCAAGACGTCCAAGGTTCCTCAGCTGATTTCCCCTGCTTGGAACTTGGACGTAATGCTCAAGTTTTTGATGTTTAGTCCTTTTGAGCCTCTCCACTCTGCATCTCTTAAGGATGTTACTCGAAACGGCATTCCTCGCGAAGAGAGTGAGAGAAGTTCGAGGCCGTCATGTGGGCTTCAAGGAACACAATGCTGTCTATTCTTTAAGCCCTAAGTTCTTGGCTAAGAATGATAGGTCTTCTAACCCTTGGCCTAGACACTTTGAAATTAAAGGTTTAGCAGACCTTATTGGACAGGAACCTGAGGGAGTTCTATGTCCAGTTAGAGCTCTCAAGTACTACCTTAAAAGAACACAGGACACTCGTGGTCCATTGGATGTTTTATGGTGTTCTGTGAGGCAACCAGTTAAACCTATGTCGAAGAATGCACTGGCATTCTTCATTAGGGACGTCATTAAGGACGCACACTCTAGTTGTGACGACTCCAACTTCAAGTTGTTGAGAGTTAACGCTCACGAGGTGAGGGCAGTTGCTACCTCCATGGCGTTCAAGAAAAATATGGTACTCAGTGACATTTTTAGTGCCACATTTTGGCGAAGTCAATTCGGTGTTTGCCTCACACTCTTGGCAAGATGTTTAGGTAGCATACGAAATTGCTTTTCGCTGGGACCATACATTGCTGCTTCAGCAACCTTGGGGACAAGGGGTAACTCTGATCCTATCCCCTTTTAATTGTGTTTTTGTGGTTGTTGGGTCGACTACTGGAGGCAGTCTTCCCAATCCTTTGCAAACTAACGCTTTAGGTGTTGGTTAGGTGGTTAGTAATGCTCTTTTGTCCTCTTTGTATGGGCTATGATCTAGTCACATTGTGGTCACGCCCCGTTGACAGATCATCTAGAAGTCGCCAGCTATATAGGTCACTACCTCGCTGGGGTCTCTAGTAAAGCAGAAGCAGACTAGAGTGACAGTAACCACTCAGTCAGCTACGCTATCAGATAAGGAACCAAAATAATTTTACCAATAATTGGTTTTTTCCTATTTCTTGGCTGTCTCTACCCCCTCCAAAGGTGGTATTCAGCTATATATATATCTGGCAGGTAAGTCTCATGAACAAAATGATATTTTAATGATAAAATAAAGTTTGTTCATACTTACCTGGCAGATATATATATTTATATTGCCCTCCCTCCTCCCCTCAGGAGACAGTGGCGTTAGAAAATCTGAATAGAAAATGGGAATGGTTCCTGATACCCGCCTCCCAGCGGCGGGGAATGGGTACTAACCACCTGACCGGCCACTGCGTGTGCCGCGAAATTTGAAATTCTGTCGGACCTTCGGAGAATACAGCTATATATATATCTGCCAGGTAAGTATGAACAAACTTTATTTTATCATTAAAATATCATTTTTATGATCGATTGGAAGAGGGTGTTGGAAGTTAAACCCCCTTTCAATTCTTAACACTAACAAGGTTAGACTTGATCAGGTGGTTGGGATTGGTTGTTGTGCTCCTTGGTTGTTTATTGATACCTAAAGCTCTGTCATGGAAGAGGGATAGCCCCCATTGATATGATACAGGTAAAGGCTCTGTCATGTAAGTGGGTCAGCCCCCATTGACACGATCCAAAATAAGGCTCTGTCATGTAAGTGGGTCAGCCCCCATTGACAAGATCCAGAAGGGCTGTCAGTCATAGGTCACAACCTCGCTGAAGCTCTTGAGGCAAGCAGACTCATAGACAGTATCCATGAAGTCTTCTGCCCAATCAGGTAAGAACCATGGTTTTTATATCCTACAACATATGTTGTTTCCTGTTTTTTAAATATTAGCTGTCTCTTATCCTCCTCCAAGGGTGCCAATCAGCTAAGTATATATCTGACGGGTTAGTTGCATGTACAAAAATGATATTTTTATGATAAAATAAAGTTTTGTACATACTTACCTGGCAGATATATACGACAATGGCTCCCAGCCTCCCCTCAGGAGACAGGAGGAAGAGAAAATCTGATTAGAAAACGGGAATGGTTCCTATTCCCGCCACCCAGCAATCGGAAAGGTAGATCACCTGACCTACCTGCCGCGTGTGCCGCGAGATTTGAAATTCTGTCGGGAACGTTGGAGACTATAGCTAAGTATATATCTGCCGGGTAAGTATGTACAAAACTTTATTTTATCATAAAAATATCATTTTTTGTAAAACCTTTACAGTTCTTACATCTTGGGTTGCCTATTATTTTTCATGAGTCAGCTAGAATGGGTTCTTTTTTGAAGAATTGGAGAATTGGTAACATTACTTCATTAGCTAAAGGTGGGAGTGGTAGGTCTTGTCATACCAGTTACTGCCCAATTTCTATAACTCCCATGTTAACTCAAATGTTTGAGCACATGTTGAAATAACATCTGAGTTCCCATGTCAATTTGGGAGTAAAGCTTTTAAAGGCATATTAGGAGCTACATGGCAGAATAAAGTGAGAAATGATATCCTGTGGGAAATTACAGGGCTACCATATGTAGGTGAGATAATGATGAATGGAAGATTGCCTGGACATGTGCTTCACACCACCTCAGGGAGAATAGTATGTGATAGTGTCAGCTGGAAACCAGAAGAGTTTTAAAGCAATTTAGTAGATTGTTTCTTTTTAGTGGTGACTACTAATCACTGACCTCTTTTAAGAGACCAAATATATTGTGTGTTTTCAAATTTAATTCATTTATGAAAAACAGCTTGTGTTTAATTTTTGGTTCTTGTGAGTTTATTTGGTATGGTTTGTAGCATGGATTGTTTGTTATTTTGCTAAGGTCAGCAAGAGAACAACAGTCATTCAGGATGAGCATTTTATATGTTTTGTTTGCAATATCTTTTAAAGGATATCATGGCTATGATACGCAAGAGTAATGTGAAGGCCATTTATCATCTTGTAAAAAGTAGTTTAATTTAATTCTAGGATATCTGTCTTTGTCCTCAGTAGATCTCTCATTCGTAAAATTACCTAATCTTGTTGGACACTGAAGAATCTAAACAAATTAGGTGGCTGTGTGCAGGTTGAGAGGCTTTCCCCAATGTCTTGGATTATTTACTTTTTGGCATCCTATTAGGTTTAAGAAAAAGTGAACTTAGTTACTTACATAGTCTGAAATGTTGCAGTCCAAGCAAAGGCAAAAGATATGCTTGTATTTTTATGGAATATATCCAGAAATGTTTTCTTCCAAAGAATGTGTATATTGTAACTAAGTGCTTGTTTTACATGAAATCTTAGCCAGTAGGAAAGCATACTTACAGTCGACCCTCGTTAAGGCAGACTAATAGGGGGGCCAGGGTGTCCATCTTAGCCGATAGTCCGGTTTAACCGGCGATATCTATATATATACCTATAAATACGTATGAATATGCTGTATTTCATTACAGGCAGTCCCCGGTTTACGACGGGGGTTCCGTTCCTACACCGCGTTGTAAGTAGAAAATCGTCGCAAGCCGAAAAATCGTCAAAAATCCAAAGAAAACCTTACTTTCAATGCTTTGGGTGCATTGAAAATGATGTAAACTGTGAGTTTTTCTTCAAAAAACCTCCAAATTTTTATTATTCTGCCATTTTGGAATTTTTATTATTCTGCCATTTTGGAGCCATATTTCTTCCATGAGATCGGCGCCGTGAACGTCGTAACCCTGGAACATGCGTCGTAAACTGGGAAATAATTTCTGATGAATATATTTGAAAAGCGTCGTAACCTCGGAACATCGTAAGCCGGACCCGTCGTAACCCGGGGACTGCCTGTATTTTTATAAAGAGTATGGATAATAAACCAATGCAGAAACGTTTGAATTAAAGCTCATGGTAAAAGATGAAAAATGAAGAATAAAACATGATAAAAATTATAGAATTCAGCCACATATGTAGATGCGTAGGCCGAGACATAAATGCATAATTGTTAAGTAAAATGAAGTGGAGTCTCCAAAATGAAGAGTAGGATTTTTTCCTTTTTTCATGTTTTTTATTTTAGTTATTTATTCATTATAGTTTATTATTATCTATATTAATATACTGTTGAATAAAAGTGAGATGATTGAGATCATCACTAATAAAATAGTGGGACAGTTAAGACCATAAGTTCACTAACACATTTTGTATTCAACAAAAACATTCTGTAAAGCGCGAAAATGCACATGATCAAAATGACTGTAATTCAACCTGTGAATTTTAACGATAAGTAAGGCTATAAAATACATTTCATCTTATCAATCTTGGAGAGGGTTGTTTTTTACTGTTACTAATGTCGTCATCAGTTTGCAGTCGTAAATCTGAGGACGGTCCTGGGATAGGATTCGCAAGTGATGATGCAGCACCACAACAGACTGTTGTGGGATTTTTCATACCACTATATTAAAATTAAAATTATGGTTGAATTCTTATTTTCATGAAGAAATAATTATATAAAGCATATTACTGAGTAATTTTTACCAACAGCAGTCAAATAATCACGATCATGGCAATGTTCAAACTTAGTGCCGTCACGACATATGCCTATAAATAGAACAGAAGTAGAGGGCTGTCATTGGCTAGCAGATCTGCATGGCAACCAGCCAGCCAATCAGGTTTTAGCTGTATTCTGTCTGAGAAAGAACTTTTGCTCGGAGAAACTGACAATGACATTAGCGCATGTGTTTTGAATACAAAATGTAGTTTTTAATAGTGTATGTATTTTACCTGTTGCATGAAGAATAGACTGAATTCCTTCTTATTATATCTGAGTGCAAAATTGTTGGTTCAGAGACTTCAGCAACAATATATATATATATATATATATATATATATATATATATATATATATATATATATATATATATATATATATATATATATATATATATATATATATATATATATATATATATATATATATATATATATATATATATATATATTTTGCTTCAGAAGATATATACTAAAGCTGCATTGACATACCTTTAAAACAAAATTCTTCTCTTTAATCTCTCGAGGATAGAATTACACTGCATAGAGGAAACTGGCAATTCTCTCTCTCTCTCTCTCTCTCTCTCTCTCTCTCTCTCTCTCTCTCTCTCTCTCTCTCTCTCTCTCTCTCTCTCTCACATGTCATTTGCCACGTAAACACAAGTATTGTTCAGTAACTCAGCTTTTGTCTTTGTAAAGTTTACCTTTGTCATGTCTTTTCTTTCCTAAAAAATATACAAAGCATTGTACTGTAGCTACCAGTCGGGCAGCAGATAGGTAAAACTGTTAATGACGGTACGTACTGTGCGCAAGTTAAGTTGGTTACAAGTTAAAAGCATTTCAGTTCAGCACAGTATAAATACAGAACAGTATATATAAAATAAAAATAAAAATGAAAAGTTTTTTATTTACCTCTGGTAAATAAAAAGGAAAACGGTACGCAACGAGCAGAGGAACAGTAACTATCTTAAATCGTGTTCAAACATTTCATATTTTAAATTGGCTGACCCTCTTCGGTGTCCGTCTTATTCGATATCCAGATTAATGGGGTCTGGCTTAACGAGGGTCGATTGTATTTTTCTTTATTTCATACTCACCAAATTCAAAATTTCTTAACCAGTGGGTTGCAGGCAATAGATCAGGCTATCTAGACATGAAAACTGCACCTCACTTCACAGTTATTTTTACCTGCATAAAATACAGAAGTTATTTACCCTGACAGTTTTCACTTTCTACTGTTTTCTGAAAAATTAAACTCACATCCTAGAAAAATATTAAAAGAAAGATGTGGGCCTACAGTAGTTTTATTTCTTGTGCACTCCATGGAATAAAATTCCATAATCAGTTATCAGTACAGTTCGATGTGCATCTCGTGTAAGCACTGCCAAGGAGATTTTTCAGTATCGTTTTAACCCCCAGCTGCATTGCTGTCTTAATTTTCCTTTATTTCCTTATTTGTCTCCGCACTTATTGTCAAGTTAAAGACAAAAAAGTTATTTTTTCTCTAAAAAAAGTTATTTTTTCCCTCTTAATTATTATTTAGAAGTAGTAGAGTCCTTTTGTTAATTCAATGTTTTCTCTAAAGTGAGCTTGATTTTCTGTTGCAGAAAACAGTAGAAATAGCCTGATGAGTAACTCCTGTATTCTGTGCTGATTTCCAGAATTACTATTAATATTAGCCAAGCTGCAAACCTGGTTATAAAAGCAGACGGCTGCAAACATGATATTTTAAGGTCGGGACATCCTGAGTTGCAGGCTTGCAACCCATGAGATGAGATGAGACCATATGGGTATGAACATCTTAAAAATATGGTTTTATATATGTAACTTACCCAGTAATTACTTAGCAAGAGTTTCTCTTGCCTTGGCAGCTCAAATTCAAAAATTCGCGGGTTAGTGCTTCAGTTTAGTGCAGGTGACTGGTCTCACCCACTAACGAGAGTACCAGGAACTACTCGGCAAATACTCGTCATTATGTTTCTGCTGACGCTCGAGTCAACTTAGAGCGTCTTTGTCGGCCTTGTTCTTAAATTTGCCGGTCAGAGACCGGAATTTAGTGATATTTTATCGCCGATTTCGGGTAGCCTTCAAGCTTACAGCATTCAGGACAGTTTTTGATTGTTTTGTTCAAGTTGTCATATTTCACAACAGTAGCGAATTCATAATCAATTGTTTAAGTACTGGTAGCGTAGTTTAATCAACAATATCACCTTTACTGGTGAATGTAAACATTGTGTTTGTTGCTGAACCAGTAATCATGATTTTGTATTCTTATCTGAAGTCTGAGTCATAATTAGAATATGAGACCTGTATGTATGTTGATACTCTGTGTATGTCATCATGGTTGGTAAAGGTTAAGTTTCTTTTCCGAATAGCTACCAAACTGATTTTCCTTTGTAAGTAGTGTAAGAAACTCACAGTTTTGCGTATGCTACCACTTCTTTAGCGTAAAAAAATGTTAATGTTGCGTTATCTACCGAACCAATATTTTCCTTATTGAAATGCATAACTGTAAATCTCAAATGTGTGACAGGAATTGAGACATGTATATATGATGGTATTCTGTGTACTTCATCTTGGTCTGTAAAGGTTAACTTTCCTTTTCCGAGTAGTGTAATAAATGTAACCTTGTATTCGCAACCAGGCTGACATTTTGAGGATGAAATGCACCAGCGAGTCTCAAATAATGTTTGATAAGTATTGAGATTTGTTTATATGGTGGTGCTCTGTGTACTTCAACTTTGGTTGGTAAAAGTCAACTTTCCTTTCCGAGTAGCGTTATAAAAGGCAATATTGTTTTCACCACCGGACCGATATTTTCAGTATTGAAATGCAAATCTGTAAGTCTCAGTTAGCATTTGAAAGGAATTGAGATATCTTTATAGTGGTACTCTGTGTGCTTCATAAATTTGTCCTTAAAGAATTAATTGAACACCTTATTATTACACTTTCCTTTGCAGAGAACTGAAAAGTGTAAGGACAGGAATACAGTAGGAGAGAATTGTGCTCAGTGTTTTGGTTACAGCGAGCTTTCAGAGGATGACAGGAATCGTGAAGAGTTCCACATTTTTTTTTTTTTTTTTAGCTGCTCCTACGAGCGCCTAGTAGCACTCTCCTGCTCAAGCTACTGGCTCGACGGCCGCCAACTGCAGAACACTCGGCGTCAGCTTTCGGGCGCTTGGCGTCAGCTTTCGGGTGCTTGGCGCCCGCTATTGGGCACATGGGGCTCACTGTCTGGCACCTAGGCATCCACTCTCGGGCGTTCGGCGCCAGTTACTGGGATCCTGGCACCATCTGAGTCATTTCTCTCCTGCTGCTAACCTTCCTGCCCATTTTATCCACTTGCTCCCACACCTGGCTCCCTCGCTTCCTTCTTGCGCTATTGCCAGTCTTGTTTTAGGTTAACAGATGTTAACCATGTGATAGTGAAGTGTTGTGCAGTGGGAGGTGTCTACTCGTCCCTCGATTCTCCTAGACAAAGGTCCCTGTCATACTCCCCCAAACCTGGGAGGAAACATACTGGAGGTCCAGGGAGGTCATGGGGTTACACATGGGTATTCGCCCCCTCAGTCGAGTCTGTTGCCAGTCCCAGGTATCAACAAACAGCCACTGGAAAGGCATCTTACTGGATGTTTAGTGGAGGTGGTGGCTATCCGGCCCTATTGGCTCTCCTAAACCCAGTCCCTGTCAGACTCCACTAAACCTGGGAGGAGGCATACTGTTGGTTCATGGGAGTCCGAAGGGATTTTTGCCCCTGGATAGATGCACCTCAGTCGAACCTGCTGTCCGCAGGTGTCGACGGACAGCCATGGGAAAGGTGTCCATAGAAATGTCCTTTTTTCTAGTGATAGTCCAGTGTAGAAAAACGCAGATGGTGTTTTTTCTAATGAGTAGCAGCCGTTGAAGAGGCATTTTTTCTGATGATCTTTGCTCTTCTCCGCTCTCCTGTGAGCATCTCAGGGAGCAGGAGTATAGCGCGCACCATATTTCTAATGGGACAGCCCTTGTGCTTTTGTCTCCTGAACTTCTGGTGGTGGATCGCCAGTTTTGGTGCCAAGCAGACCATCAGTGTACGAGCATTCTTTCTGTCCGCTTCCATAGCTCCCGTTAAGTGCCCGAGCACCTAATAGCGCCCGAACCTTCAGTAGTGCCCGAGTGCCCTGTAGTGCCGGAGCTCTTCTTCATATAGAGCTCACAGCACCACCTCGATAACGAAGACCTTTTTGTGACCTGGATCCGTTCTCTCTCTCTCTCTCTCTCTCAAGAACTTATGGAAGAGAGGATGGTTTTGGCAGCCGGCGATTGTGCTCCGGGCTCCCAGGAGCATCCGTCAGCTTGAGTTGTTTTTCCTCACCTGGCGCCAGCTACAGCCAAGTGCCAGCTCTACCCAAAGCTTCTAGGAGCACCCGCCAGCTCCCGACCAGCTCAGCTGGACCTACCTACAGCCTGGCACCAGCTCAGTACACCCAGCGCCAGCTTCCGGTTGTCTGGCGCCAACTCTCCCGCATCCTCGGCTCTGGAGAAGAGTTAGAAGCTCCTTTTCTCTTGGAGTTTTATGGTACGACCTGAGCAGGATTGGAAGCACAGTAGGTTTTTCATGACCTTTGGTGTTCTAGTTTCCTCTGTCTAAGAACGTATGGTCCTCTCTTGTGATTGGACATGTTTTCTGATGCCACTCTTAGTTTCTGCAGAGATATTGACCTACTTTTAGTGAAAGCTAGACACTTAGTACAACTTCTTCCTCATTAGCTTTCAGGCACTGTGCGCCCCTGATGTCCAGTCTACAATCAGCCTTTTCTGAGACACACTTAGAAGTAGGAGAGCATTTTTCTCCTTTTAAGGGAGGCTAAGGATGTCAGAACAGCTTCTACCTCATTAGCTTTGAGGCACTTTATGCCCCTGAAGTCCATTCTACAATTGACCTTCTGGAAATGTAATCGATCTTTACTCCTCGCCTTTCAAAGAAAGCTAAAACAGTGTTAGATTCTTGCAGTACCTTGCGATCATTATTAGTAACTGGCATGGTATCGCGGAAGGAAGCATAGGATTTTCTCCTACTATCTATTCATCTTGTAGTAAGATGAGGAGACTTGTGAGAGCCAGAGGTTACAATTTACCTGGAGCACCCATCACTGTCAGTGAATGGGTCATGGTCTTTATTTAAGTGCAAGTGACAGTCATATCTGGTTGTTTATATTGGTGCTGCGCCCAGGGCAAGGAAACTTTTTAAAGTTTTGCTGGCCATCAGATAACTCCTTGAGCTGCACAACTTCCACTGATGCTTTGCTGGCCATTGGAGTACTCCTTGGCTACAAAGCTCCCACTTAAGTAGAGGCGCTCCTGGTTTTACTGCCACACTGCTACAGGTTAAGTTGAGCAACAACCAGAGGCAGTTTTCTACTGCAGGCTCTCTTAACTAACAGGGAACTACAAGCATTGTATCCAATGCTGACAACTTATCTAGTATGTCAAATCATTATATGAATTAATGATTGGAAACAGAATTTGTCCATTAATCCTCACCACCTGTCAATGTGGATTCAGTTAAGTAATTACTGGGTAAGTTACATATATAAAAATGACATTTTTATAATAAAATAAAGTTTCATATATACTTACCCAATAATTATGGATGGAGCCCTACCTCTTCCCTGCACATGGACATAAAGCATAAAAGTAATGACGAGTATTTGCCGAGTAGTTCCTGATACTCTCGTTAGTGGGCGAGACCAGTCACCTGCACTAAACTGAAGCGCTAACCTGCAAATTTTTTAATTTGAGCTGCCGAGGCAAGAGAAACTCTTAGCTAAGTAATTACTGGGAAATGTATATAAAACTTTTTTTTATTATAAAAATGTCATTTTGGTAGTCTTGAGACTAATTTTTTAAAAGTATTTCAACACTATCTTCATCCAAAGTTCTTTTTATCAATTTTAAAATAAAATTCTTCAGGCCAGCTTTATTAGCCTAAAATTGCTACTGTGCAGCTCATTATATAGTATCGGATTTTTTTTTCATTTTGTATGTATTTTTTGCTTAACAGCTGTTGTATTTTCCAGCCATAAAGTTGGTGAAAGTGCGAGCTGAAGCCATGCAGTATGCTTCAGAAATTGTACCAAGTGGAATGATGACAGTATTATACGGACCAGATTCAAGACTAGAATTTGCATGTTCAGTTGCCAAAGAATATTGTCAGAGAAAAGGAATACCAGAAGTAGATTGTCGGATTGCAAGCTATTTATATCCTCATTGTAAAGTTATTGCTGGTAATGATGAAGTAAGTGCATATAGGTCTTCCAGAGTAGTTTATGTTGTATTGGATTTTGTTCCTACAGGTAACATTGCTTCTAAAAGTTTATTGAACAGATGATATTAAGGCTGGAAGTCCAGGGCTGAAATGTATTTGGCCATTGTAGAATTATGTTGGGGTACTGTAAACTGTATAGGTTAAAACGGTCATAGGCTGTCCAAAAGTGATTGTTGTTGTATATATATGCTAACCGTATGTTATTAAGTATTGATTAATTTGAAGAATCCTCTTGAATACTTTTTGCTGTTTTTGCAATTTATACATTCAGACCATATCACATAATTCTTTCCAATTATTGAAATAAGAATCAAGCCTAATACATGTGTCAAGAAGTGGTAGATGCTTCAGCTATTACAGATTAATTCTTATCCTATCATTAGTTCTTGATATTTACTCATTTATTCTTGTGTTTCAGGCTTTGTCCTTTATTCAAGACAATAAAGATGACTTTCGTTTAAAGCGACTAAAGAGATTGCCTGTGTCAGGAGCATTCCACACAAACCTCATGAAACCTGCAGCACTCCCTGTCAGAAAGGTAAGATCCATGTATAATTTTTTAAAACATTAACCCTGAAATGATAAAGTGAAAAAAAATCATGTCTTGTGGATTTTCAAAAAATTGCCAGTTTTGTTTCCAGGAACACCATTGATAGTACATAATTTCTTATTTAAGTTCAAACACCTATCGGTAGATTTCATTTTGTCAAAACTCTGAACTCAGATATTTAGGCTTGTTTCTGTTATCCATGGTTTAGACACGAGTGAAGAAATTTGGTTCTGAATTACCGAATAATATGGTAGTTCCCAAAAGGCATGTGGATCATTCAACCTTGTTAAGGCATTTTGTAAATTTCTAGTCAAACTTTGTGTGAAGGCATTTTTAATTTAATGGATACAGAAGGCTCCTCACGAGGGTTAGTGAGAATTACTTACTAATCGATGACTTGGGAGTTTTATTGGAAAGTGAGTTTTATCATACACAGAACAAACCTGGGGTCTTAACATTAGGATAAATCTTCTAGCGCAGCTGGAACCAGTAAAAAATTCAATATAATTGTATATGCAAGGAACTGGTGGCATCTGTCTTCTGTCACAAGTTAGGTGGAACAACCACCAACCCAAACTGGGACGTGTGACGTATCAGTATTCTTCTTACTGCCTTTGAGTGGGGACATCTTGTTCTTTCTCTCCTCCCTAAAGCCAGTTCTTTGTTTGCCCGTGTTTCTTTCTGTGTTTCAGTAAGAAGGATTTGTGTGCATGTTGGGAAGAGTTGTGTTTATCATGGATACCCAAAACCCTGCTAGCTCCAGCTCTGGTTCCTGTAAACCTCAGAGGTTGTGCCCTGGTGCTGGAGACTCCCTTGTTCTCATTTCCTAGCCTCCATGAATACTTATCCACATTCAGTGTGCAGTAGGTGCAGAGCAAAAATATGTAATGTCACTAATCCTTGTTCAGAATGTCATTCTTGGTCGGTGGATCAGTGGAAGAGGTTCTCTGAGAAGGGTCAGTACAAGAGGAAGATGAAGACACCACCCTTGTTGGTTGACTCTTCCTCTCCTTCTTTATCTTTCCAGCCTCTTCTTGAGGCTGCCCCTTCTTTTGAGAGGCCTGTTCCAGTTGCTTCACCTTTTGTATTAGATTTTTCCCATACCCCTTCCTGTTCTTCCAATGATTCATTGAGGGAAGTATCAGGAGGGATTTCTGGAGAAGTTTTGTCTAATTTTGCTTCTTCTTTTCCTTTTGGGGGGGGGGGGGGCAATTACCATCTTTGTCCCTCTTTCCAGCCTCAGATGTGCAGATGGCAAGTGTTTGGGTATCATTAGGCCTATCCGGAGTACCAATCTTGGATGGCCTGTTGTCTCACTGCTTGGCTTCCCGATACCTAGTACCATCTTCCATGGCTGTTCCTGCTCCCCTGGGCCTCCACCATATGGGCTCTAGTGCTGCAGCATCTAGCGCAGGGGTTTTCAACCTTTTTCTCCCCACGTACCATTTTGGGTATTTTTAATGTCAGTAATGTACCCCCCACCACTTTGTATAAAGTAGAAACCAAACCAAAGCAGAAAAACATTCCATTGTGTATGTTTGCAAGTACTGTACTGAAGGGAAGTAAGTACACAACTCTCATGACATAACCAACAATATTTTAAACACAAAGAATTCCATAAAAATAAAGAAAATTTTTGATAATTATTTACCTGTGGCTATGCAGTCAGTGGGCAGGCCCCTAACCCTAACACCCGTGGGGAGAGCGTACCCTAACTGACCCTTGATGCCCCTGGGGTACGCTGTACTGGTTGAAAACCCCTGATCTAGCGGGACGCATATGGTACCAACTGCACATTATTATGGCCACCCCTTGTTTTGCCATCAGTGGTACCAACAGCCTCCTCACATGATTCGACTGCTGTTGTGACGCCACAGCCTGCTGCTACTATGATGTCTTCTACTGCACCGTCTGCGGAATTCCTGGTCAAAGCAGTGTTGGAGGGACTGGATTCGGTCTTTGAGGAGAAATGTATTCGTACTTGTAAGAAGAAAAGACATGGATCTTCTGTGCCTTCTACTTCGTCGTTGCCAATGTCGCAGTTATCTGTGTTCCCTGTATGTGCTCCAGTCAGGCGTTGGAGAATAGGGACTCCGTGTCTGATCCTAGTACCAAGAAAAGAAGGATCATTTCTTCTTCTTCAAGCTGGGACAATCACATCCCAGTCAAGGGGCTTGTTCCAGAATTGGCAGTGGCTCCCAAGTCGTCAACTTTGCATGACTGTGGTTCTCCTGCGTTTGTTCGTCTTCAGAAGGCTACGGATGTAGGGGATATTCGAACCTCCTCCTTGGCTGTGGGTCGTGACTCTTTGGCCATGCATAGTGTTGAGATGTCTTCAGGAATCGTACGGACATATATGGGGATAGCATTCGTCCGGCAGAGTCGGATAAGCAAGGGCCTCTCTCTAAAAGGAGACGTGATGTGGTGCTTGTGTCTTCTGTTCGGCGTATTAATGTTCGGAGGAAGGATGTCAGTACTGTACTCCAATCAAGAGATCCTGAGTTGCGTATTCTTCTGATGATGCCCAGGCAGATGTGAACGGTCGTGCTCTGTCTAGGCTGGTAGAGGATGGAGATGGTAGTCGTCTGTCGGGCCAAAAACCAATGTCTTGTTCGCCCAGAGGTGTTTGTAGTTCTTCTTCAGTGAGTCACAGCTAAAGGAGCGTGGGTAGCTTGGTCGTAATTTGTCTCCAGAACAGTCAGATCTGAGGAATGTACATCATTCATGGTCGGGATCGAGGAGTAGATACCACAGCTGATGTTTGTCTTCCCCAGGCCATAGGCATGGCTCTACCTGGCCAGGGGAGGATGCTCGTCTGTCGTGTGACAGGGGTTCTGTGAGTTCCAGAGCGGATCTTCGGGATCTTCCTGTTCCCTCCACTTTGGGTGGTCAGATTCCACAGATGGAGGAGGATTTGGAAAGCCAGGAGTTTCTTTCCTCTTATGTAAAGGTTGTACAATAGATCTGTTTCGTTAGTTCAGTAATCTTTCTAAGAGAACTGAAACTCCTTCCACAATCGCTCCTACAGGATTAGGTCCTTCATCATGTGAATTCGTTGATCTTGGATTGGTATAACCCGTTATGATTGAATAGATCTTTCAAGTTTCTCCCAGCCCCTCTACTTTGCCATAGGAGATATTATACAACACCAATTTTTCCACTGCTGAGTGGACAGATCAATTCGGACATTGTAAGTTTGCAGCCGGACCTAATTTTGGATCAGGTTAGGACAGAGTGTTCCTCCCTAACGTGTCAAGAAGCGCCTTCAGTCTTCCAGACAGCATCTTGGTTGGATTTATGGTCGATAGTGGTGGCTTTTATCAGATTGCTCCAGTCTGGTTCTAAGGCCATCTCATGCTTAACGAATCTGAGCGCTAATGTCTGGGACAATATTCTGTCGATGAGAAGAGACGCAGCCCTAGCCAAGGTAGCCCGGTCAGTGGATGCAGACTACTTATTGTCGCTTAGGAATGACGATGTTTTGGAGTCCCAATTGCTGCTGCCGAAAGATGCGCTGGAGGCGGCCATTGATAGACGTCGGTCTGATACGAATGATAGGCTAGTACAGCAGGCAGTAAGTAAACCTGCTGCTATTCGACCTAGTTTTTTGAGGCAGACGCAACAACCTGCATCGAAGAAGGTAGCGAGACCTGCTCCTTCACTAGATCTCCTCAGTTGGCCTCTTTAGTGAAGAAATCTACGCAACAGGGGCCCATTGAAAGCTGTGCTACAAGAGGGGGGGGGTAATAGGGCCAAAGGCGGAGGTACGAGGCAATAGAGTGGGCGCCTCTCCCCACTCATTGCCACTAATGGGGGGATGCCTGGCAAGCCATTGCACTATGTGGCAGAGATACAGGGCAGAGCCAGGGGTAGTAGATGTCCTTCGGGTAGGTTATCTACTCCCATTCGACTTCACTCATCCTCTTTCAGATTGCCCTCTCCTGTACCTCTCTTACAATCCAGGATCTCAAAAACACCTAGTACTGCAAGAGGAAGTGAAGAAGATGATGGAGAAGGGAGCAGTAGAGCAAATAGAGCGTCCTTCGCCAGGGTTCTACTGCCGAATCTTTCTGGCTCCAAAGGCCAATGGCGATTGGAGGACAATCATAGGTCTGTCAACATTGAACCTGTTCGTCAGGAAGACGAAGTTCAAAATGGAGACTCCGCGAACAGTCTTAGCAGCAATCAGGGACAACGACTTTATGCTGACTACAGACTTGAAGGACACGTACTTCCAAATCCCAAGCCATCCTTCCTCCCGGAAGTTTCTTCGCTTCAGTCTTGGGGGGAAGGTGTTTCAATTCAAGATGCCTTTCTTCAGTCTGACAATGTCTCTGCTGGTGTTCACTTTGGTGTTGACGGTAGCTCATTCTCAGGGGATCAGACCTCTGAGGTACCTCAACTGGCTGGTCTTACAGGTTCTAGGGAAAAGCTGATTCAGGACAGGGATTGACTGCTTCAGTTTTGCCACAGCCTAGGCATTTTGGTAAATTTGGAAACGTTGAATCTAATCCCCAGTCAGAGGATTCTGTACCTGGGAATGGTGATAGACTCAGCAGCGTCGAGAGTTTTCCCGTTGGAGCAGAGAATCGACAAGTTCTTGCCTTTCTGTCGGAACAAACACAGCCAGCAAAACAGTGGCAGGTTGTTCTGGGCCTGTTGACTTCTCTGGAGAAACTGGTTCTTCATGGCCGTCTACATCTACGGTCATTACAATGGAGACTGAAGGAATTTTGGTCGCCAGCAAGAGATTCCCCTCACATGCAAGTCTCATTGTCATCAGAAGTGAGAAACGACCTGCTGTGGTGGTTGGACGACAGCAATCTGACAGTGGGGATACCGCTCTACTCTTCCCCTCCAGAACTTCTACTGTTCTCAGGCGCCTCTTCCGAAGGTTGGGGGCCTCATTTAGAGGACCTCTTGACCTCCGTAGAGTGGAGTCAGCATGGCAGCAGACTGCACATCAATGTGCTGGAGTTGAAGGCAGCATTCTTAGCACTCCAACAGTTTTAGGAGAGTGTGGTGGGGCACTCCATTGTCTTGATGTCGGACAACACAACAACATTAGCTTATTTGAACAAACAGAGAGGCCTGGTGTCTCACCAACTTCACCTAACAAGAGTTCAGTTGCATCAATGGGCTATAGATAACTGAGTGGATCTTATGGCCAGGTACATTCCAGGCAAAGGAATGTAGTGGCCGACAAACTGAGTCGGCAGAGACAGATTCTGGGAACAGAATGGTCTCTGCATCAGGAGATTGTAGACAGGCTGTTTCACATATACGGGAGGCCAATGATAGATCTCTTCGCTACAAGATTCAACAGGAAGCTAGAGGCCTGTTGTTCAGTGGTCCCAGACATGTTTGCAGTGGCGGAGGATGCCCTTCAACTTCCATGGGACAACCTGGATGTGTACACCTCTCTGTTCTGCCTGATTCGTCATGTCCTGAACAAAGTGATGAGATCCCAGAATCTCAAGATGACTGATAGCTCCTTTATGGCCACAAGTAGAATGGTTTCCTGTTCTGCTTTCTCTGTTGTCAGAGGTTCCGAGAGAGATACCTCCCTGGTACAATCTGCTGTGTCAGCCTCATGTGGAGCGGTATCATCAGTTGATAGAATCCCTATCTCTTCACAGGTGGAGACTATCAAGGATCTCCTGTCAGTGAGAGGCTTTTCTCGAAGAACAGCGTCTCAGGTGTCAGGTTATCTCAAGAAGTCCTTGACATCCATGTATCAGGGAAAGTGGTCCGTCTACTGTGACTGGTGTCATAGATGGGGTTCCTCTCCATTAGGAACCTCTATTCAACAGATAGCTGATTTCGTAATCTTTCCCAGAACAGAAAACTTCTTTCTGTGTCTGCCATAAAGGGCTACAGAGCTGTGTTGGCTTTAGTTCTGCGTACGAAGAACGTGGATATAACTACGTCTTGGGAGATATCTATGCTTATTAAGAACTTTGAGCAGTCCTGTTCACTTAGAGAGGTCAAGTCTCCTAGTTGGGATTTGACTCTTGTTTTGACTAGCCTTACTTGATTCCCCTATGAACTGTTGCAGCAGGCTTCAGATAGACATTTGACCCTGAAAGCAGTCTTCTTATTAGCATTAGCGTCACCAAAAAGGGTAGGCGAGTTGCATGGCCTGTCTTATGTCAGACATACCATGGGTTTGAGGTCAATGGTTTTCAAATTTGTCCCAGAATTCATTGTTAAGGCTCAAAATCCCTCAGTTCATGATGACAGATTCGTCTCCTTTTTTTTACCTTCTTTGGGAGACTTTATTGACAGTGACCCTGATGAAATGTTGCTGTGTCTTGTCAGAAAGCTGCGTGCTTATCTAAAAAGGACTGGACATCTCAGACTGGAATATCAAAGATTTTTTGTTAGCACAGGGCGAGTCAAGAAAGAAGCGTCCAAGAGTACAATTTTGTTCTGGCTACGAGAAACGATCAGGGATGCATATTCATCACCAGCAGTAGCTTCAGCCAATAGTGTTTATGCAAGAGCACATGACATTAGAGAGCTGAGTTCCTCTTTAGCATTCAAGAAGAATTTATCTGTTTCTCAGAATTTTGAATGCTGGTTCATGGCATTGCCAAACCACTTTCACTCCCTTCTACCTGAAGGATATTGCCCATAGGTCCTTGGACACTTTTTCCTTGGGTCCGGTTGTGGCTTCTCAACTAGTTGTGTAGCTCATCCAGTGCCCTTGGTGGGACAGTTTGTATCTAGCCTAAGATGATGGTATGAAAGTGCAATGAATGAGATGACTGGTCTCTTTTCTTTTCTCCCTTCTGTCTTCTTCGTTACCTACGGGCAGTATGAAGTTTGTCCCATCTTGAGTTGGAACAGGCATGATACAGGTGAGTGCAGTGGCCATGCTGTTAGAGCAATCATTAATGAAGAAGTTACCTTTCAGTAGCAGAACATTCCTTTCTTTAGCAAGGAGAGAGAGGGATGAGAACAAACTTACATTGGTGGCTACATTGGTTTGTTATTTGAACAGATAGCTCTTCATCTTCCTCTTATGCAATGACCCCCTAGATTCTGACCCCTTGTCATGGGTAGGGGGCTTAGGGACCAGCAGAAGGGTCTTGACACCTGATTGGGATTCCTCTCCACTAGTCTTGAGACTCTGCTGCCGATCCAACTAAATTCGTCAGAACTATCTCTTCTTTCTAGAAATTTTCATTCTTACTACATCCTTCTCCTCCATGTCACATTTTTATTAACATTTTGGATTAATTATGTGGAATTTTCCACTTTTGCAAAAATTTCGCTGCTTAGGTGAGTCTGAGAAGGGACCGTGTTTTGGGAGGGGTTGGCATCTGAAGCTAATTGTGGGAGTTGTGGTGGTTAAGTCACCACCTGACATGGTTTGGACCCAAGAGGTAGTGATGGGACCCTCCCATTGCTATCTTGAGGGCGGAACCATCTCCAGGCATCAGCCCATCGGAATCCAGGGGCTGGTGTTTGGGATGGGACTCCTGGCTTTTGTCCGGAAGCCCACCAACATGCTTACGGTGGGGAGTCGGTCCCCATTGGTGGGGGCAGAGCTCTCAGCAGGCGGATAGGCTTATACCTGGGCCACTGAAAGCGTGTTGGTGCTATCCCGTCAGGGTAGGGTATGGGGTGGATCATTGGGAGTCAACTCTCACTTGTGCCATTGGCGGAGAATCCTAATACCTGACTGATCCACGGTGCCTTCTTGATATAACCAAGCAGTATATAAAATGATCTCTCAAAATGGATTTGGCCTCATGTATTCCCTCCCCTGGATCTGGCGACTTACTGGCACGGGAAACGACTTCTGGCGTAGACATGGACACGAGCTCGACCATTGGACTAACCCAGACTCCGAGACACCAGGGAGGTATCAAAACTGGTGGAATTGACTTAGATAGAGTGCTCTATTGCACTAACATTAGCCTATCATTGGACTATGAATGCTTGTTCAGTGTAGCCAAACAATTTGGAAAAGTAGAAAGAATAAAATTGACTCTAGAAAAGACAAGCGGACTTTTTCTGCTTATATTAAATTCTCTTCTTCCCAGGAAGCATATGAGGCTCAGAAGAAATTACATGGCCATGTCCTCAACGATGCAGTACTCAGCACGAAGGTGTTTTCAGTGAGAAATGTGAATGACGATCTATTTGATTTTGTACCAAAGGATGAAGAACGTGAATCGTCTCCATGCAGCAGAACACTCCCCCAATTTGGCATGTTGCTAGCTTTAAGGAGGAAGGGATAATCTCATAAAAGGTGCCAATGCATTGAGAACAAAGTGGGTACTATCCCCATCGGAAATTTGAAAAGGTATGGGAAGAACTTATTAATAAAAGCAGGAAACGAGACGCAAAGCAGTATTGTTAACCAAATTCAAACCACCTGAAGATGGGAATATTGAACATATTGCGTCCCATAAATTCTTTAACACTTTAAGAGGGGTGGTATACTCTAGAGATCTTCATGCCTTTAATGAGGAGGAAATTCTCAAACGATGCCCCCTTGCATATACCAAGTTAAAAACTGGGAGGCGATGCAGCCATCCTACTAACCTTCTCCTCTAGTTATTTACCTGACACCCTCATCGTCGGCCACGAAAGGATGCAGGTAAAAAATACAAACGAAAGCCAAAACAATGCCGTAAATGTTACGAATACGGCCATATTCAAATCTCATGTATTAATAAAAAAAGATGTTCTGTATGCTCTGTAGAGCACGACAACCCTGAGTGTGAAGCAGCCCGGTACTGTTTTCAGTGCGAAGGCGACCACACTCCAAATTCTAGGACCTGCCCCAGGCACAGGTTCGAAGAAGTGCTGGCAGTGGCAGACAACGAACACATCAGCCTTAGTGCAGCAAAGCGGGTGGTAATGGCAGCGAATAGAAGTGCCAACTCCACGTATGCTTCTGTCATAAGGTTGATGAAGAATCCTAATAAAGCAAAGCCTCCAATAACATCTACTAGTAGGCTCTGGAAACCTGCTTCTACATCGGCCGAAAACAATAATCAGAACCCTGAATCACGAAGTACTTTGAAGCCTAGTACCAAACACTGCACTTCAAAAAGCATGGACAATCTACACCACAAAGTGGAAACAAAAGTAAAGGCAGGAGATTCAGCACCCAAACAAAGCTTGCAAACATATGCGAACATTCCCACCAAGAAAGAATCGAAGGAACAGCCCCAAATAAGGAGAGCAAACTCTAACCCTTCGGTCGTTACTACCACTAACAACAGGGATAAGGTAGCAGCTGCTTCCACAAGAAAGCGCACAAGGAACACATCCCCCAGTGATGAGGGTTTTATAATAAAAACATCAAATGGGTTCAGTGCGCTGGAAGAGATCTCCCCACCCAGAAAGGTGAGTTCAAATGTATATAAAGCCCAAAGCCAGGTGAGTGCTTACCAGTCATGCCATCCTAAGACTCAAAGCAACAGCAACAACAATATTCAGAAGACCAGTGAACACCCTGACCATCAAAGGCATAACACAAAATCTGATGGTAAGCCAAAAACCCCGACCTTTAACAAGGACGAAAAAAAGGGATAAAAAAACCACCTCTGATAAAGGAGAACTTTCCTCTCCAACCTAGGATCGGCACTTCCCTCCAGTGAGTGGGAAGTAGTACTTTTAACTTTTTTTACATTCACTTACGACATCCTCCAGTGGAACTGCAAAGGTCTCAGAGCCCGTTCTGAAGATCTTAAAGTTTTAATGAATGAATTCAGCCCAGGGATCGTATGCCTGCAAGAAACAATGATAGGAAACTCTCCTTACAACCCTGGACTTGATTACGCCATGTTTAATTCTACTCCCCCAGTTGGTGATCGTGCTCATGGAGGTGCTGCAATTATTATCAATAAGTCTTTGCAGCACTCCACAATACAACTAAATACAACTCTCCAAGCGGTTGCACTGTCTGCCATCTTAGACAAGAGGATCACGGTCTGCTCACTATACCTCCCACCAGACCTTTCTTTTAACATTGGAGATATTCAGTCCTTGATTAACCAACTTCCCGCTCCTTTTCTCGTATTAGGAGATTTTAATGCCCACAACCCCCTTTGGGGAAGTCAGTGTTTAGACGGCAAAGGGAAAATAATTGAGGACCTTATTGATACGAATGATGTTGCACTATATAATAATGGGTCAATGACCTTCCACAATATTCATCATAATCATCTTTCTGCACTGGACCTTAGTATTTCTTCAACAAATATCCACCTTGACTTTAACTGGTCTGTTAATGAAGATTTGAATGGCAGTGATCATTACCCGATCCATCTGAAATATGTTGTAAATGCCCCATCTGAAACATTACCTAAGTGGAAGGTAGAGGATGCTGACTGGGACAAGTTCAGTCAAGGAGTCAATCTAGATAAGGAATTTGAGTCATTTCATTCTCACCTGGATGCCTATGACTACTTCATTGAATCCACTCTGAAGAGTGCCGAGGCTCGATCTCTAAGACAAAAGGTAAACCTCGAGACCTGCAGTTCCCTGGTGGAATAAGACATGTGGTACTCTGAGGAAAGTCACTAGGAAGTGCTACCGACGATACAAAACTAGTGGCTCCTCAGTCTAAATTAATCTATAATCGTCGTTAGCCAAGCAGCGGCGTTTTTATAAGAAAGCCAAAAGAGAGAGTTGGCTTTATTATATCAATGGAATCAATTCCAAAACTCCATTGAGAGTGGTGTGGCGCAAAATTAGGAAACTGAGTGGAAAATTTGTTGCGTCACCATTACCCTCATTAAAAGTCAATAACACTCTGATCACAGAGCCCACTGAAGTTGCCAGTGAGCTGGGAAAACACTTTTCTCAAGTTTCCAGCCCTGATAATTATTCTCTAGAATTTCAGAGAATTCGGAAGGCTGAAATGACTCTGAAATTTGATTCGGGAAAATCTGAACCATACAACCACAAATTTTCCTTAAGAGAATTTCGGGAAGCACTCTCTTCAACTGAATCAACAGCTCCCGGGGGTGATTCAATTTTATATGAAATGCTTAAACACCTCCCAGATGATGCCAAAAAGTATCTACTCAAGATTATAAACAAAATATGGGAAACTGGAATTTTACCCAAGGACTGGAAAATATCCATAATTGTCCCCATAAAAAAGCCTAATAAAGACGCTTCCCAAGCCACCAGCTATAGACCAATAGCTCTTACCAGCTGTGTTTGTAAGCTGATGGAGAAAATGATAAACACCAGATTAGTTTGGCACCTGGAAACTAAAGGACTAATAACTCCATTTCAATTTGGTTTCAGGAAAAATCGTTCCACCCTTGATCCTTTGCTGAGGCTGACCAATCAAATCCAGCAAGGATTTGCCAAACGATGTCAGACTATCGGGGTATTTTTCGACCTAGAGAAAGCATATGACACTACTTGGAGAATTGGCATCTTAAAACAATTGCACAAAATGGGCATATGTGGAAGAATGATTAAATTCATATATTCCTTTTTAACAGAGAGATTTTTTAAGGTTAGAGTGGGCAACACACTCTCCCAACCTTTTGTGCAGGAGGAGGGTGTTCCACAAGGAAGTGTGTTAAGTGTGACACTTTTTTCAGTTGCAATAAACAGTATTGTGCAACAAATATCATCACCTGTTAAATGCTCGCTTTTTGTTGATGACCTTGCAATATACTGCACAGGATATGATGCCTCGTCAGTATGTAAACATTTGCAAAGGTCTGTTAATGCTATTACAAAGTGGGCTGATGAGAATGGTTTTAAATTCTCTTCCTCGAAAACAGTTTCTGTAAGATTTACTAGGTGCCAGCGTGTGGAAGAGGTTCCCACCCTTAGTTTAAAAGGATCTATCATTCCTTATGAAAAGGAAGTAAAATTTTTGGGAATGACCATTGACCAGAAATTGACATGGGCCAGCCACATAAATGCCTTAAAGACTAATGTTAAACAATCTCTCAATATTTTAAAGGTTGTCTCTGGATTTAGTTGGGGAGCTGATAAAAATCCCTGCTGAGACTGTATGACTCGTTGTGTCGATCCAAGCTAGACTATGGCTGTCAGATTTATTCCTCAGCTTGTAAAACCAAGCTGAAGGAACTGGACGTTGTACACAATATGGGGCTGAGAATATGCTCAGGAGCTTTTAGAACTTCGCCTGTTGAAAGCATATATGTTGATACAGACCAACTTCCCCTGATCTAAGGAGGCAAGAACTAGGATTAAGATACATGGCTAGAATTAAAAGTGCTCCCAAAAATCCCTCCTTCCAAGTGCTGAGGGAAGCAGACTCACGGGTCTTTTCTGGTACAAGAGCCTCTAGACCATTCCAAATTAGACTAAATGAAGATGTTAGGGATAGTCATCTTAAATCCCAGAAAGTCATGGAAGTGAAACATCCTGTGTATCCTCCATGGCTTATCCCAGCAGCATCCGTGTGCAAAAAAGCATATAACAAAAAAGACTGTCCTGAGGAAGAGATTAGGGAAAGTTCTTGGAGCACGATACTGCCCATACTAATGTGACAAAAATCTATACTGATGGATCAAAGTCGGATAGTGGTGTTGGCTGTGCAGTTATCCTTGGTGATACAGCATATACAGCTAAACTACCTGACTTTGCATCCATATTCACAGCAGAACTAACAGCCATAGTCTCTGCCCTGGATATAGTTTTTAAAGTAGTAGCGACACTAATTTCGTCATCTACTCGGACTCCAAAAGCACTTTAGAAGCAATAAAAAAATTCAATAGCTTCCATCCATTAGTTCAAAAGTTCAGGAATCGCTCTTCCATTTGTATTATCTGGGTAAATCTGTCTCTTTCTGTTGGGTCCCTTCTCATGTGGGGATTTGTGGAAATGAGATGGCAGATAGGGAAGCGAAAGGTGCTAGTGTCTATTCAGAAACAGCCTTTAGTAAAGTGCCTCATACAGACCTAAAAGGTCCTTTTTAGATCTTATATTTTAAACAAATGGCAAGAAAGATGGACTTCTTCTCTTGCCAATAACAGAAAGTATAGAAAAATCAGAAATAGTATATTGTCCGTGGCTTTTCGTCTTTCCAGTCGGATAGACGAACAGAAATAGTTTTAAGCAGAATGAGGATTGGGCACACTTATTTGACCCATCAGTTTATTTTAGAAGGGGGCAGCCTCCCAGAGTTTGCTTGCGGTGGTGAGATGCTAACAGTGGAGCACATTCTGGTTGCTTGCCCCAGATATTTTAACCAAAGAGAGAGATATTTTAGAGGTAAATCCTCTGTGATATTTTGGGAGATGAAGCAGATATTTCTGCTCTCATCCCCTTTTTAAAGTCTATAAACATTTTTAATAAAATTTAATTATATTTTATTAATCACATCATAGATATATATATATATATTTATTTATTAAGCATTTTCTTCATTAATTCATTCATTTATCATATTGTAATTTATCTATGAACCATCTTCATCATACACTCATTAACTCATTTTTCATAATATAATTTATTTAGTTTCCATTACGGCGCTGAATGGCTTCTTTGGCCCCAGTGCCTGGGCTTTTGCCCTAAAACTCATACATCCATCCATCCATCCATCTTATGCAATGAACTTGCGCATTGTATTGAAACCCAGAAGTTTGAACCTAAGTTAAGCACACATCTAAGGTTCAGAGGTGTAGGTCGTCTTTCTTAGATTTCTACTATACAAGAAGAATGACCAGGTGTGGCAAACCTCCAGTCAGTTAATGATACTTACCTCCCACCAAGAGTAAGTCTATCCTAATGTGAACAAATCACAAATTTTTAAAATAATTTGTATTTTTCATAGCTAAGAAACCTGCGGTCTTAACATTTAAGGCCAGGTGTTGCCCATCCTTTCAAAATCGTACTTTCTTAGTTGAGGTTGCCAGCAGTGTCCCTTGACACCTTGGATAGTCATGGGAGCTTGTGTCAGTGACATTTTTTCTTCAATGTTGGAGAGTAGTATTATAATGAACATGATAGTATCTAGCATTCATTTATGGTTACCTCTCCAAGCACAGACCAGATCCAGCATTAACTTCCCTAATCTTCAAAAACCTTTGATGTATCAGCATTAGTTGGTATCTTATTACTCTTAATACCAAGCTAACGTTACTTCTCACATTTTGCTTAAGGGGGAATGTAAGACATAGCAGCAGTAGTTTAAGATTTTTTTTTTTCTGCAAAAGAATTATTGTTGTGGAATATGAGGTCTTTTTGGTATTTTGTAACCACTTTCAGAATGCATATTCATCCAAAAAGTTACCAGGCATCTCATACATAAATTTAAGATTCCTCTTGGGTATATAAAAATTACCGGTACTTTTTGGTAGATCATGCAGTGTTGCCTGTTCATGTTGGATTGGACTGGTTTGGATTATAAAATTTAGGCCAACGGCAAAGCACTGGGACCTGTGTGGTCATTCAGCGCTGAAAGGGAAATTGACAACAGTAAGGAGGTTGAAAGGTGTAACGGGAGGAAAACCTTGCTGTTGCGCTGTGAAATAATTGTCATAGAGAGTGGAAAGTCAGAGGGAAGAGAGAATGTGAACAGAGGTACAGAAAAAGGAATGACACTACTTCCTGCAGGGCCTATTCTTGTGGGAAGGAAATAATAGTAGAAAACTGATCTGTGGCTTGTTTCTTGATACAGATAGAGCGGTAGCCCGGACCATTCAGATGCAATGAACGAGATACCGACTGTAACCCCTACCGATATTTAGGAATAGACTTGTAAATGGTGAAACTGACCGTCTGCCAAAAATATATGGGTGGCTTACTTAACAAGCACCACTAATTGCTTGTTAGATTTTGGGTCTAGATCCAGTATATGAGATACCAGATGAAACTAATATATAAGATATCCTTGGACTCGCCTGATTATAGAATGACCCGTGACAGACACACTGAAAAGAGGGGGTTAATTGGATCTAGGAGATACCAAGTAAAATTTAGACTACAATAGCACTGCACATCCTAGAGTACTATGGTGGTCTTGCCAGACATTTTAGTTGGTGGTTACCCCCTGACAGACACCCCACAATGAGTGGGGAGGGGGCGACAAGATCTGCATCTAACACTGGAGATACCAAGTAAAATTTGCACTACAATAGCACTGCACATCCTAGAGTGCTGTGATGGTAATGACAGACATTTTAATGGGTGGTTACCCCCTGACAGACATAACCAACGACTGGAGGTGAGAGATGGGACACCTTGAAATGATTCAATATGTATCACAGACGATATTAATATTTAAAGTATTCAATATGATAATGGTAATTTTCTGCAATTTGTGAGCCAGATAAAATTTAAAAGGCAAAAATATTTCATAAGATTTATTATTCACATAGGCTGTAAGATACTAGGTTCAGTGACTTCGAACATATTTCGGATGTATGTCTCCGCCAGGCAAGAAAACTCACAAGATATATTCACTATTAACGAAATGTGCATTACATCCAAGTACTAACTAAAGCCCCATTACAACAATCACTTATATTTGATTCTCAAATTAAAAAATCACAAATAAGATTATTTGTATGTTATGTACATACGTACAAGTACAGTTCTACTGCATTGTCAGAGGTTTGCTTTGGAAGAATCATGCATCCGTAATATTTATTGGAATTACTTTTGAAAAAGAAAGGGAAAAACAAACTTGTACGATATGTACGTACTTACAAGTTGTCAGAGATTTGACTTTGGAAGAATCATACATCGGTAACATTTTATGAAAATATTCTTGAAAAAGAAAGAGGAAGAAACTAACATATGAACTTTGAGCATAATATCGATACAAGTGTTCCTATACACGTTTACTGCAGATTTAGCATACATGAAGGTATTATAGTTTCTTATGCCTTACCCACTGACTTAATTAATAGCACAAATACATTTCCTTAACACTTACTGACCAATTCTATTTGAAAATAAATACAAATCACTCATGAAAACAATCTGTCCATATTTACAATAAGTGTATAATCTCATGTTTTAACCATAGTAAAAAATTTATAAAACAAAATGCCTTACTGAATATCTACATTTCAAGTTTGTTTGTCTCACTTGAATGTAAAACAGGAAGAATAAAAAGTATATAATTATTCATAACAGTATATATACCAAATATATGTCTGCATTTCAAGATTGTTTGTTTCACTTCCACATAGAAATGGGAATAATAAACAGTATTTAAAATTCCTAACAGTATACCAACTTAATGGTACTTTCCAGTATACTGCGGATTAACATATAGGAAAATAAGAAATCCGTAACATTTAATAAAGATCCCTTTTAGAAGGTGTAAACAAATTTATAATACAAATAAATATGTGCACAATATCATTAAAGGTATACAACCGGTATGTCCATATACATTTACCACAAAAAATAGTCTTATACATTTACCTCAGATTAACATATAACAAACAAATTTCATTACCAGTTGTTACTGTCCACTGCTTTGTAAAAATTAAATAAATAAATACAAATTAAGCATTAAAACCTATAATGTTCATGATGTATTTATACTTATATTATCATGGCATCATAATGATAAAAATCTGCATCACTTACACTTTCATCATCTGTCCATTGGTCATCACTTTCATCACGATCAATATCAGTGCAGGTATCAGTTTCTGCCACATTAGTAGTGCTCTGGATGAGGACCATTGGCACTGAGCTTCCTCAAACCGTTCCGGAATAAAAAGCTTGATCATCTTTATTCCAACCAAACTGAGTTGGGTCTAATCCGTCACTGGGATTTTGCTTATCAGCTCGGTGCCAAAGAATGCTAAGATACTGAGCACGTTGAATTTTCTTTTTTGAGAGTTACGGTACAAGGTGGCAGGAGTGCACAGTTGATACGCTTCACATTCGCTAGAGGATTTCTTGTGTTAACAGATCCAGTCATTTTATTGAACATGACATACCTGGCTTCATTAAGGTCACTAAGGTGTGGATGGCCATATAGAGCACAGACAAAGGAAAACAAAGACTCTATGTCTGGATCCTGAGTGGATGAGAGGTCCTGGAAAACTTTTACAAATTTTCCTGTTTCATCGTTTGCCATGATGTTAAATGGTCTTATTTTTCATTTCCTGTAAAATGCTGCTGTGACATCTGAGCCTGTGAAGGCGTGGAACGCTGGTAATGCAGCTGATATTCCAGCTCTTTTTAATTCCAAAACATGAAACAGCTCATTGATGTTGATATATCTGCGATTGTTTCCATATCCACAGTCCATTATGATACTTCTTTTTCCTTGCTCTTCTTCACTCATCTTTCCCAGTAAACCTAACAAAATTACTACAATGTCAGTATCTGAAGCTCAAACAATTATATTCCCTTGCACTTTGGATACATGAAGAGCAACCAAAGTACAGACACTACTAAAATCTTACCTCCAATGATTGGACCATAGTGATTCTTGCACCGTTCCACGAGAAGGAATTTTGCTCGTTCATCTTTGAAATTTCCATTTGTCAATAACTGGGAGCCTCTTTGTCATGGAATTTGTTCTGATCCGGTGACTGTAAATTTAGTATTATTATCTGCACCTCTTAATCTCCTTTCATTATCTTTAAGTGAAGGGTTGAGGTACTTATCAAAGAGAACATGAATTTGGCTTCCTGGAAAAGAGCAGATTTTTATCGAAGCTTCCTTTGCTATTGCTCCATAAGATCCATTTGTCTGCTGCAAGATTGTGTGGATTAATAAGCCTCCATCGATAATGGTTGCTGCCACATTACGGTGACTCACAGTTGATAAAGAGCTGTCTAGATTCATTTCCAGTAACCGTAGTAGGGCTGACTTTCCGGTTTTTAGGGGAGATCCATCGCTGTGCGCCAGTGAAAGGGGAACTTCTGTCACTGGGAATGACAGAATGTGTCTCAGGTCCAAGGCAGTATCCAGATGAGAAGCAACCTGGATTATACATGCAAATACATCTCTTACTCCTTCTGCAGCTGACTTGAGAGTAGCAACTATCGATTTCCTTTTATTGTTATTCTCCATGGCGAAGTTTTTAACCCTTGTTCTTGTTATGGTCTTTAGAAATCTAGACTTGTCAACACTGCACTCTTGCAGGAATGTCAGTCGACATTCATGACCTTTTGAAAGTGACCCAAGCAGATAAAGCTTTGTTTCTTGATCAGTAGCTTTTCCAGATGAAATATTCAGGAGGTCAGGTGAACTACAGGCAGGGTCCCCAAAGGGATTGCAAGTTTCCTTCAGTAATGTACTTAAGACTCCTATACTCTCATTATCTTTCTTGATTCACCACTGACGAAGCTGAACAGATGGCTGCACAACTTCTTCTATGCCCAGTATAGTTCTTAATTCTGAAACAGCCAATCCTCTCTTGAGTTGTTGTAATGCTCCATCTGCGAAATGTGCTTTCAGAGTTCCTAAAGGCAACAATACCTTTCAGTGGAGATGCTGTATTTTTGCTCACTGTTTGTTCCAGACACATGTCGACTGCAGTCCTAGTGTAGATTTTGGTTGTTCTACGAATGGAGAAGGCACCAAGATCAAGAAGTTCACAACATTCAGGTTGGAGGGACTGAAGCTTCTGCAGAAACAAACATCCCCAGCGAGCATAATTGGGTCGATTTAACCCAAAGAAAATTTCAAATACGGTTGGTAAAACTGATACATAGAGATCTACATCATTTGTGTGTATGGCTTGTTGTCTGTAGACTCTGTTTACCATGTACACATAAGTACTCCAGTATGCCGCAGTTGGTCCTAGCTGCCCTTCCATAACTTGTTTAAAAAAATGTGTATTCACCATTGCTAATATGATTTATAATCCGTCTCCAACGCAGTCATAAAAATCGGACAACCGAAAGTGCAAATCTGTCAGCTGTGTGCAAGACCTCCAGTAAACAGAGTAGGCTAACTTCCTGGAGTTTGTTTATGTTCTCATTTTTCATTTCTCTTGTTTTCTTTACATTTATGTTAGGTGATTAATTTTTTAGTCTAGTTTGCTCTTATATTTATTCATAATCTAGAATAAGAGGAATTTATTTCTGGTGACAGAAATTCATTTCTCGGTATAATGTGGTTCGGATTCCACAATAAGCTGTAGGTCCCGTTGCTAGGTAACCAGTTGGTTCTTAGCCACGTAAAATAAATCTAATCCTTCGGGCCAGCCGTCTCTAGGAGAGTTGTTAATCAGCTCAGTGGTCTGGTTAAACTAAGGTATACTTTTTTTTTCTTGAGAGAATGGAAATGTTCGGAATAACTTTGTGTGTGGAGAAATTGATTTTTTAAAGAAATAGAGATCATCATGTTTGACGAGTTTTACGCCAGCCGAAAAAAAAAATCGATTACGGTAACAACGATATCCATTCCTAAAGCTGATAATACACAACTTGAATGTACCCACGAGTTCATTAGTATGCAAGTCAGATGAAACCAAAAGAAGGTATTCCTACTTCGATAAAACAAACTGAGTAGGCGATAGCGCAATTATTATGCTTTGTACTCTGACTATAGCGTATATCTTACATATGTATATTACTGTCTGTTCAATAGTTGCGTATGACTCTATTTAACAAGCGTTACGTACATAGACATTTTATAGCAATAAATCGAATAATGATAAGAACTTACATGCTGCTTTGCAGTGCCAGTCTTCCAGTCTTCGCTTATATCAACGTTCATCTCGTAAACAAAGATAATATAAAGCGAGTAATGTAATTGAAGTCATTGCTTGCTTGACAGACCGAATTATTTATTATAGGCCTACAGATGAATGTTATTTATAGGAAAAAAAAACAGATAATATTCGAATAAAATAAATACAAAGTATATAGAAAGGAGAAAAAAGATTTATTAATATATCACGATAATGTATATTACTGGTGAATAGCAGCCTACTATACGTAGTCTATATAGTAATTATCAGGGCTTGCCCTTCCCTCTCCCCACCCGTTAGGCCCTGTCCACACTAGCAGGCATGCCCGTCGGGCACTTCCAGCTGTTTATATTTTCTCTCGCATCTGAAGCAGTGTTACCAGACATTCGCATCGTTTTGGCTCCATACTCGGTCGGTCAGTATAGTGGAACGGTTATGGGAACAGTGTTTGTCCGTCGGGCAGTGCCCGCTAGTGTGGACAGGGCCTTAGGGTGTGTCTGTCAGGGGGTAACCACCCACTAAAATGTCTGTCATTACCAACACAGAACTCTAGGATATGCAGTGCTATTGTAGTGCAAATTTTACTTGGTATCTCTGAAAATTTTTCTAGCCTAACTTATCCTTAAATTATTCAATTATGTGATCCACTCACCTGTTCACGTTGTTCTTTTTACTCTATGCAATCCAGCTTACGACAACAAAAACCACAAACAGACTTACAACCCAACCATTATCGACCTAACCTTCAGAGAGCTCTCTCTACCTCTTTCCACCATGCTTTCAACACTCCCGCTGCTTGTTTGTTTACATTTTTCTCCCTCCCGCCATTTTCGTCCTGTGACGTAACAATAACATACTCTTTAAACATAAGGAATGCTGTGCTATAAAAACATCTTATAAAATTAAACATGTGCTTTCTTTTTATACATTCTGCAATACCCATACACTTCATCAATGCAGAAAATAAAATAATGACTAACTTATAAAACTAACATACAATCAATCTCCAGTGTTGGATGTAGATCTTGTCTCCCCCTCCCCACTCATTGTGGGGTGTCTGTCAGGGGGTAACCACCAACTAAAATGTCTGGCATGACCACCATAGCGCTCTAGGATGTGCAGTGCTATTGTAGTGTAAATTTTACTTGGTATCTCCTAAGTTGGATCTAGATCCAATTAACCCCCCCTTTTCAGTGTGTCTGTCAGGGGGAACCCACCCTCTAGTATGTATGTCACAGGTCATTCTATAATCAGGAGAGTCCAAGGATATCTTATATATTAGTTTCATCTGGTATCTCATATACTGGATCTAGACCCAAAATCTAACAAGCAATTAGTGGTGCTTGTTAAGTAAGCCACCCATATATTTTCGGCAGACGGTCAGTTTCACCGTTTACAAGTCTATTCCTAAATATCGGTAGGGGTTACAGTCAGTATCTCGTTCGTTGCATCTGAATGGTCCGGGCTGCGGGACTAAGAGTACAAGAAACATTTTCAAGAAGCTAAATACTCATAATACTATCCCCTTTAATATAGTATAATTTTTTACTCTTCTTCTCATTAGGTTCAGTGCTACCCTTGAAATGGTTACCGCTAAGATACTTTATCCCAATCACAGTTTTTTTTTAATTGATGGGTGCAGAATTATTATTGTGTTTTCGATGACAGATTCATAATTTTTGTGGTCTGTTGTTGTTCTTGTTTTATACTAGTGTTGTGGATGTTGGTCTAGAAAGTAAGATAATGTAGTATGCAGAAGATAAAACACATCAATTTCTTCCCCGATGTAAAAATACTGAATAGAGTAGATTCAGTGGTGTAGTCAGTCTGCTTATGAGGTTTAAGTACAGTATAGTGAAGCATACCTTATTGATCAGCTGATTTTGTTCTTTCACCTTTGGAATTTGCTTTGCATTGGTACCACTGAACTTGGCATTTCAGAATATGACACTTCGTGATGCTTTCTTTTTTGCAGTGTTAAAGGAAATCTAATATTGGTAGAAAATTGGTTTGTGTTTTTGTGAAGCCTCCCTGGATGCAAGCAGCTTTTTAAGATCTGCAAGTGGCAATTTCCGTTTTCCCAGTAATATTAATTTTGATAAAGACAGCACCCAGATGACTTTGGCAGATTCTCATAAGCTCCTGTTTCAACAGGGAACATCCATTAATACTTTTACATGCTTGAACTAAGTAACTAGTTCACATTGCTGGCTATATAGAGAGTTTTCTAAGGTGCCAGAGCTGGGAGTCTTGCATTCCTATGGCTTTAGACTTAGGAATTATTTTCTTGGCAGTAACATTGATGTTGATACTCTTTAAGAGACTGTAATTCATCGTTCACTGTTGCCTTAGTTTTCTGATTTGTTAGTTGTTGAATGTAATGTAATTTGTTCTCTCTCTTCTTTACATATACACTTTCAATCCTGTTTAAGCTTGCAAGTCGGCTCTTTTTCTATGAAATTATGATCCGTTCTGTTTTGCAAGACACAAATTGAATTACTTGAATGTCGGGGCTGTTTTGACATACAATTTGAATTACTTGAATGTGGGGGCTGGTTTGACATAATTCAATTGAATGTGGGGGCTGGTTTTAGAGGATATTTTCCTGGTAGGTTTTTAAGGATTGATTTCTGCATCACATGTGCATTTTTTAATAATTAGTTTGTTTTGCAATTCATGTAGTTGCTTTGCAATTCATATAAAAGCTTTTTAATATTTATACAAATTTTTTAAATGCATGAGTAACAGTATATGAGGGACTTCATTATTTCTGTTCAAATAATGTTAGATTTTTTATTTTTTTTTATACTTGCTATGGAATATTAATCTTTCCTTTCAGAAGCTTTAATTCTAAGGTTGAAGTGCAGTGTGCATTTTCTGTATATTAATTACAAAAACTGCATAGATTCTGTGTGACATGTCATATATATTCCAGGTCTTGAAGGGCATTTTCTGTGAAACCAGTTCTAGAAATTTAGAAAACATTCTGCTCATGAGCTAGTCTTGAAGCTATGGCCATTAGGAAATGCATCAATGGTTAAATACATCATCAATGATAGAAAAGACCTTTTTAATTCCAGACTACCAACTGAACTACAACCAAAAGAAAGGATGTTAAGTAGTGCAGTAACAATTGTTATCTCCATTTAATGGTGGCAATAGCATAATACAACTGTCACATAAACAAATCAGGAGGCAAAGTAAATATACAATGATCACAGGAAGGCAACTGGAGCAAAAGTAATTCATATATTTTTGGAAGAGAAGGACTGTAACATGTTAGTGTTTCTTATCTCCATACACTCTTGAATGAGACTTGTGAACCAGTAGCATGATTGTGTGTACAGCTTGAAATTTTTTGGCTTTCAACACAAAGAACATAAACTGGTTTCACTGTTTCTGACTGTCTATTTGCATTCTTTTTAGCTTTTCTGATGCTGATCAAGACCTTGACCTTGCAAGATGATGTCCTCAATAATGTCCACTTGAAACCTACATGCTTTGAACATAAATCTCTTGCAGCATTTAGTAATGACAAGGGAGCAAATTTATTGAGAAAAATTATATATTGCAATACACTCCCTGAACACCTGAATTAGCCCTTAATCCCACTAGCCCGAACAACTCTCAACTACCCATCCCACTATAGTGGGAATTTTAACAGCCAGCGTTACCAACCCTGCAGGTAAAATCTTGTCACTTGAGCTACCTTACAAACGGTTGGCAACGCTGACACAGGTTGCGCCAACACGCCCCATTTTCGTCAATTGCTTTTTGTTCGCGCTGCTGGAAGGTTGTTTCCCTCAGCAGTGCGAGGTTTTAATCCTATTGCCCGACTTCTCTTTGTATTTTGGACTTGTGGTGAAGACGTGGATTTGGACTTGTGGTGAAGACGTGGATTGGATTTAACGGTTTTTCTCCTGGATTTTTTGGATATCTTCGACGTGGAACATCTTTTGGATTTGGACTCGCTGGTTCCCAGTCTCGATTGTGCGTCACGGACTTTTCGCCTTCTACTACCGTGCCATCGGCCTTGACTGCCTACGACAGTGGACTCTCGCGCTCATTGCTTCCTCTTCCTGCAAAGACGGACGAGTACCTTGAGACACGATAGACATTCCGTCAGGTATGTAGGAAGGTTAATTGTGATGTCCATTGTGATGTCCAGACTCATTGTGATGAATGTTCCCATTGGAAGGCACAAGAGAGGGATGATTACATTCGTCATCGCAAGTCTTTGGCTAGTAACGGCGGCAGACGTCGGTCAGATTCTCGTTGCCTCAAGTGTCTCAGACTTCTGCTACAGATCAGTTGATGGATTTAGCGAGTTCAATGGTAGCCAAACAGATAGAGGATAGGATTGCAATTAGTAAAGAAAATTCAATAGCTAGTCTTCTTCAACATTTCTCAGATAGGGATAATAGTAGTATTAGGATGTCTAATTCTTCCTTTTCAGCTCCCCTGCCTGTTCCAGAACCAGCCCTATCGGGTGCTTGGGGAAATGGCAGAACCGCAAGCCTCCGAGTGGGTAGGGTCTGCCGGCCCCCTCGGCGCGGTTTTCCTCCTCTCAGGTAACTTTTTTATGCGTCTGCTATTCCCATGCCTCCCACCTTTTCCTTCCTTAGTACAGTCTTCTCCGGTAGGACAAGCTTCCGGACAGGCGAAAACCCTGTTTCGGCAGATTTTGGCCACAGGGGTCTCTTGTTCCATCCCTTCGGGTATGCGCAACCCCTACTTCCGCTTCATGCGGCTGTCCCGATAGTATGAGGTATTTCACAGGGTTTTCCCGTCGATTCCAGTTCGGGTTTGCGCTCCGCGGTTTTGGCAGAGTGTGCGGTACCTTCTTCGAGTGGTCCGCGGCTTTCATCGCCTGCTTTTTCCACGGCAGTAACTCAGGCTAGCTTCTACCTCTTTCATTCTCTCTCCTTCATCTTCTTCCGTCCCTCTGCAGCGGTTTCGTTTGCGCATCCTCCCCCAAGATTTAACAATGTTGGTTTGGCTACTCTCACTCGTCTTCCCCTTGGTAATAATGGGGAATCGGCTCCGGTTTTTATCGGTTCAGCCTTCTCTTCCCGGCGGGTCCAACAATGCGGATTCAGCTCCGGGTACCCAATTAGGTGTGGGTGCGCAGCATTCTGGTTAGGTTGGTCCGATTGCGGTGGACTCTTCATCGTTGTCCGGGGCTTCGTCCAGTGCCTCATCCTTTGTCGGTCTTAGAATGTTCAGACATTGTGGAACAGGATTCTTATCCGTAGGTGCAGGAGATTCTGGCGGACTTAGATGTCCTCTTGCCAGCAGTACGATTACGGACACAGGCTTGAGTATGTTACTTCTTCGTACCCTCAAGCAAGAGCTCCGGACCTCCCGATTTTGAGTTTTTTATGACACTAAAACCAGCTCCTGCCTCTTTTTCGTGTTGGCTGGTTTGGTTCGATCGGGTTAGCCAGGCTTTGGAGGAGGCGGATGTTCGCTTGCATCGGTAGTTGCTTCTAATAGACAGCACTCTTCTCTTCTCTGTCCGAGTAGGACGATTTACGCAGTTCGAGGTAATCCTTCTGCAGGTGTCAGGTTGCCCCTCAACGAATCAGTTGAGGCATTCCTGTTTAAGTCTCCGGCATCGTTTCGGCTCGTAGGGACTTCTCTTAGGGAAGCAGGTGCTTGGGGGTATGTGTTGCGCAATCAGACGGAGGCTCTTGCACATTCTTTCTGGATGCCGTCAAGTTATTGTAATGTGGGTTCTAAAGAGTGACGGCTATGTCCCTTCGGATCCGTGGCTGTTGGCAGCCTAATAAATTTATCTCGAGGGGTCTGGCTCACCAGGCGAAAGCTTTGGCTTCATCTACGACGTTTGGAGCAGGAAAGTCAAAATTTCTATCTTGGTCATCTTCCCCCTCAGTATCCGGATGTTCATAAGAGGGATTGCTTAGAACACCATTAGCCTTAGCTAATTCTTGGTCAGGGATGATGACGTAGCCAGTATGACGAACATGGTTTCTTCTAACTCATGTCTCCGGTGTCGGCAATTATGCATCGTCGAGGATACAGTGTGTTGAAGTATCTAGATGATACAGAGTGTTGAAGTATCTAGATGATACAGAGTGTTGAAGTATCTAGACGATACAGAGTGTTGAAGTATCTAGACGATACAGAGTGTTGAAGTATCTAGACAATCGTTTAACTGGCCTCCTCTCCAGAGGAGCTAGTAAGAGCGAGGGAATTCTATGGAATTCTTAACATATTCCTCTGAGGGTTTTCACAGCCCTAGAGAGAGTCCAATCGGCCCTTCACAGATAGAAGGGTTCCTGTCCAGCAGGGAACGGCCAGTACCAGCTCGGAGAAGCCTCTTAGGGAGAATCTCTCTCTCTCTCTCTCTCTCTCTCTCTCTCTCTCTCTCTCTCTCTCTCTCTCTCTCTCTCTCTCTCTCTCTCTCAATTCCAGGGTCTCGTGTCTGAATGCGCTCTCTCTTCAGGTATGTCTCGGGAATCGCTGGGACTTCCACAACGAGAACGTTGTTATAGTCGGGAGCGATTCTTGCCTGTTGGATCGTTTGTGGTAGTCAGAAATGCATCTGACAGGGGAAAGGTCTATCGACTCCCCTCTTCCTGACATTCATCTGTACACAGATGCCTCAAATCAAGGATGGGAAACAACCTTGGAGGAATCCAGGCCTCGGAACAAGGGTAGTCAATAAATCTTCGGGGAAATCAATGCTGTAAAGGAAGCCCTCAGTTGTTCTCAGTCTTTGTGTGGTACAGAGTAGTGGTTATGTTAGCGACAGCGTAATTGCCATGTTGTATCTGAAGAACTCGGAGGAGAACAGGCTCAACAGAACTCAATACTATACTATAGCACAAAGTCCTGAGAGGGTGCGAAGAACGAAAGTGTCTCTTCCCCAATTTATATCGGGAGTCCCAAAGTACGGGCAGATTCGCTAGGTTGCTCTCGTTCAGGTATTTGGGGGGAGAGTGGACTTTGACTCTGGAAGTAATATGTCAGGTTCTCCAGAAGTGACCAGCAACTGTCGACTTATTCACGACATGATTAAACCATTGTCTTCCGGATTATTTCTCTCTAAGGGTGTTCCCATTTCAATAGTCACCAAGGTGACATTACAAGTTGGAATCACATGCAAGTGTACGCCTTTCCTCCATCCGGTCTCATTAATCAGGTAATAGGGAAATTGCGGGAGAGTGTCAAGACGACCTTGACTCTAATAGCTCCCTGCTCGCCATAACACGCTTGGTTTCCAGAACTCCTAGAGCTCCCTACGGAAGTTCCGTTGTCCCTACCAGTGCGAAACTACTACTTCTCAGACGACCGCATTCTTTCTATTATTTTCCAAACCCTCGCGTGCTGGACCTAGTTGCAGGGCAACTGTAGAGAGAGCCGCTAAACAGTCCGGACTCCCTAAAACTGTGCCTAAATAGTTTTCTTGTAGATTAAGTCAACCTGTAAGCCTTACCAGGTTCAGCTAGAAATGGTATAGAAGTTAGTGTCATATGGAAAGTCATTCCATCTCTAGACCTTCCGTAGCCAAAATAGCGGATTTTCCTTTATTCCTCCGGAAAATCAAGTCTTTCATATTCGGCCATTGCTGACCACCGTCCAACATTTAGCGGTATATTTAGTTTCCACATTCCTGAAGTTTCAAGTAGTAAGATAATCGTTGATTAAGTTCTTGTAAGATTGAACGTCCTGTTTTTGCCGACTCGGGCCCCCTTCGTGGGACTTATTGAAAGTATTTCAATATTTATCTTGCTTTCCCCTGCCTTTGAACCTATTGAAACTATAACGTTAAGACACTGAGAAGTTGCCTTTTCTTACGGCTTTAGCTTCAGCTAAAGGGTTGGGCGAGCTTCAGGCAGTTTCTAGTTTAGGTTCCTGTGCGAGAATGATACATATTTGTCTGTCTTCCTGAATTTGCGGCGAAGACAGAGTCGGATGTTAAAACTCTGCCTCGTTCGTTTAAAGTTCTTTATCTGCAAGTCTTCATTACTGGTGATCCAGCGGAGATACCTTTTATGTCCGGTGGGAGCATTAAAGTCTATTTATCAAGGGTTGCGAAACTCCTTCCGCTTCCACACACACTTGTCTCTCCGCGAATCCTTCCCGTCTGCTGTCAGAGAATGTGGTTAGTTATTTTCGGAGGGCTTCCCAGGATTGTTCTTCGTCGTCTTCAGCTCTATGTTCCCGACCGCACAGTATTTGGAGTATGTCCAATTCATCTTCCTTTTCCCAGGAATTATTTACTGCCGTCTATTCTGGAAGCAGCTCTTGAAGTCCATCTCAGCGTTTACTCATTTTACTTAGAGATGTTCGATTCGCCTCGCAGCGTTTAGCGGCGAAGTCTATTATGTAGGGTGTGTTCATTTAGCCGAGGGGGTATTAACACGGAGGTTTGGAGGGTTATTCTCTTAAGGGGGGGGTTTACAAGGTCAAACGGTTCGTCGAACGCGGTTTGACAGGCCTGTGTTTGAAGTGATGTTCGAACGTGTGAATAGAGTATTTGCTTGTCGAACACATTGTCGAACGGTTTGAAGAAAGTCTGTTCGAGCCTGACTTTGTGGGCGGGGCTTCATTGTCCATAAACAGTAGCAACACCAATGACTCTGAGATCATGAGATGTCGCACTATTTTGCACGTGTAGCGGCGAAGTCTATTATCTAAGGTGCGTTCATTTAGCTGAGGTGGTATTCGCTTAATGCGGAGGGTTATTCTCTTAGGCCACATTAGCGGCAAAATCTATTATCTAGGGGCGCTTATTTAGCTGATGTGGTATTCGCATGGTGAAGAGATTCTTAGGTTAACCAGATAGAGGAATTCCTTTTAGTCTTTAGAATTGTAAGGCAACAGTGATAATATAATCACATGAACTTAGGTTTAGTATGTTTTAAGTATCTTAGTCTTTGATAGTTTCCCTACGAGAGTCCAAGGGGGTACTCTAGTAGGCTAGGCTATTTCGTCGGCTCTGAGATACTCCTTCGCTCGTCGATCGTCGGACCTTATCCCTCGATACATGAGAGGCTATGAATAGCCACATGGGAGGTCACCATACTCCTCCATACATGAGAGGTTCTGAAGAACCACATGGGAGGTCGACGGACTGAGACAGTACGGACCTGACAGGCAATCAAAGTACTCTCCATCATGTCTCATCACCAAAAGCAACCAACGATTGATAAGGTGAGTGTTTAACTAGATAGGTATCCTAGCCGAGAGTACTGACCTGAACCGATCAAAGTACTCTCCAACATGTCTCTTCACCGAAACCATTGATTGATATGGATATCTTATGCAGAGCAGATTGGTGAGCTACCATCTCTGCGGTTGTCAAAGGGGCGTGCAATAGAATTGATCCCTCCTCCTCTAAATGTTGTTAATCGGGCTAATTCAGGTGTTCAGGGAGTGTATTGCAATATGAAATTTTCATAATAAAACTAATATTGTAATACTTACCTGAACACCTGAATGATTCCCACCCTCCTTCCCCACATCAATTTTGACCTTGAATAAAGCAATTGACAAAAATGGGGTGTGTCGGCACACACCTGTGTCAGCGTTGCCAACCGTTTGTTATGGTAGCTCAAGTGACAAGATTTTTCCTGCAGCATTGGTAACGCTGGCTGTTAAAATTCCCACTATAGTGGGATGGGTAGCTGAGAGTTGTTTGGGCTAGTGGGATTAAGGGCTAATTCAGGTGTTCAGGTAAGTATTACAATATTAGTTTTATTATGAAGACTTCATATTGCATACTGTCGTTTGACCATGTTCATCATTACAATCTTGCTTTTAACAGACCATGCTACACACAGAAATGTTCGACTATACTTTTAGGATCCACACTGTGTGGTGACAGTGTTGGTGTGCTCACCGTGCATTGCTGGAAAATTTACATCGAGGGCTACAATGGTGGTACGACCAGGCATTGCTGTGCATTGGAGAACTTGCCAATCTGCACTAGGATGATGCATTCCCAGTTTTCAAACTCTAACAATGATGAATTTCCAGAATTCCTTCAGGACCAGTAACTTACCCTGCATTCAAGCTTGTACATTAGATTATTTTGCATTGCAGGGCAAAGTTCCACTGTACCTATTGCATTGGCAGTTATATAGAGGCTTCCACTTTGTCAGAATATGCAGCACCAGAGCTTAAGTGGAGAGATGGTTAAGACCCACACCACAGGAGGATACAGGAGTGATGTGATGACAGAGTTATACTTCACAGGATGATGATTTATCATAAGGACCCAATTTTCACTAATGACAGGGCTGCAGAGCATATGCAAACTCTGCCGGAGGAAGAACAAAATACTTCGTGAAAGTCAGAGCAAGATATGTGGGGGATCCATAGTGCAAAATTCACCATCTATGATATTAGATACAAATGATAAAGTTTACTCCACAGACAACATTCCTACTAGTATTACCCACTATGCTAGTGATGAAGACTTGGGCATTGAAGTTTACCTGCAATGCCCAGAAATCTGTGCTGGTGATGAAGTAGAAGCACTCCTCTCCCTCAGGATATAAATAAAGGATTGGAAGTTTCACGTTAAAGGAAGATATTAGTGCTTATACCGCATGCTTGTGACAGTATTGGGAGCATACTCTACTTGCATGACATGGTGCTGCTAAGAGCCCAGCAAAACCCCAATTGTATCATTGAAGACAACAGTGAAGGAGGAAGTACTGCTAGTAATTTTTGTATGTTGTTGGCACTGAGAGGCCTACTCCACATAGCAGGCTGTTAGGATTTTGATTATCTACAGGACCCATTTTCCACTGATTAAATTGCTCAAAACCTTGCTCCACACTTACGGATAAGGAACCATCAAAACTCTGTACTTGTAGAGGCATTGAAGAAATTCTAGTGCATCATAATACATCCCTCTGCAACACTATCAGAAAAATTCTCCTTTGATCTGCAGGATTATGCATGTACGGGAATACCCTGTGCCAGTGATGATGATGATGGAGTGAGTACTAGTACTAGACACCACAAACCTATGCTCCACTGAGGTTCATTCTGTGCTAGGTGCCCAAAATTAAAGTGCTCTTCAGCACTGACAGACAGTTCAACACATTGATACACTGAGCAGTGCAGGACAATACACTAGCTGGTGTTTATTTGCACCACAGGATGTACCAGTGAGTCCCACTTTGGTACTCATAAAAGCAGTACATGAGGAGGCCACTGAAGGTAAAAAAAAAAAGAGCATTTACCAATATTCTCTAGTCTTGAGCAAGACAAGGATAAAGATCAGCATTATACCATACTAGATGTGAAAAGAGCAGACCTTTTCGTATTTTTTTTTTTTTTGCTTTTTTTCACATTTCATAGTTGGAGAAGATAGGGGTTAATGTTCTCTTTTACTGTTATTTGGTGAAATATTTAAAATTGTGGTTTTTTTTTTTACAAAAATAAGCCTTCAACTGTAGATCTGCATGGATGATTTTTTTGTAGAATTAATCCAGGCCTTATTCTTTATTTAAAATGAAGGAACATCCAGTTGAAGGCAATTTTTTTAAAATGCGAGGTAAAAAGTTTAAATATTTCACCATATAGTTGTTTAAGAACCAGGTTTTCTCTAAATACAAGATGTAAAAGTAAAAAGCCCAGTAAAGTACAAAGGTCTGCTTTACGTCAGTTATGGTGATAAGCCAATCTTCATCCATACTGTACCTTCAGCGGTTGCTAGAGGCAGATGGAAAACATAAAAAAAAACTCACTATGGGTATTTGCCAATGGTCCTGCACTTTTCTTGGTCCTTTTCTTATTCCCCCAATCCATCAGAACTTCTGGGAGAAGAGAAGTATAGGGGACATTTGCAAGTTTCTGAGATGAAGTTCACAGCCAGGCTAGAATATATGTAGACACCAAAGAGGTTGAAGACAAGAACAGCAGTATCATAGGCAAGGGACAGAGGCACAAAGACTGCCAGAATAAGGGCAGGAGCAATTGCTTAAACCAAGACAGGTCCATGTGAAGGCGGAGCATTGCAGAACAGAGCTCGGTACACCAATGCATTTGATAAGCAAAGAACCCTTGTTTTTGAGAAGACCATTAATCATGTTCATGATAGTGATACCCAGAACATCAAAAGGTGTCCATGGAGTAACATTTCTCCACATAGCAGGCAGTTGATATCCCCACTACAACAAATGTTTGAGAAGAGTAAGAGAGAAAGACAAAGCTTCCAGAGACACAAAGCCATGGAGAGAAGAGCTGACTGAAGGTTCAAGAAGAAAGACCACTGTTGTGAAGTGTCAGGGCTGTGAAGGGAGAGCTAAAACGGGTCTTTAGAGTTCCACTTGAATTGCTGCATGTCTTTTCTTGGAACAAGTTTGTAATCTTGTTCATTTGCCTACATTCCCTTCATTTAGTCATTCCCTCAAGGAAGATGGTTCTTCATTAGCCTTGTAATCTCCTTGCTTTTAGTGGGTGCAGTAAAGATTTCATCACAGTCAGCAGGGTTCATCATTGTTCTAGAGATGTTAAGAGCCTGATCTGCTTCTGCCAGCCCTATGGTTCTTTTCTCATTTACCTCAGGCATGTTCTTTCCTGTCCTTTTCATTTGCTTTCCAGAAGGATTCTACACTGTTTTGCAAGTCTTGTTCTTATGTCAGACTCTCCAGATTTAAACTGTATTTGGCCCTTTGGTCTTTGAAAATCAGATGCCACCTGGGCTAGAATGCCAATTTGTTCACCATAACTAGATGTTTAATGAATATGAGCTTCATTAGACGGTCTGCTGTAACACTTGCAGTTCTTTCTGAGTATGCTTCAAATGAAGAGGTTCAGCCTTGGTAGATTTGGGTCACTTTTCAGGCCCATGGTGAGTAACCCTAATCAGTCCTGCCTCTTGACCTTGGCATGTGTGCGTCACTCTCTTGACCTTTAGTGAGGTCAGTTTTGTGTGGCTATGAACTTCACTCCCTGCAGCATCAGGTGACTTACAGTTGTGAATCCTCTTCTCTAACTGTTGAGAACCTAGACTGTGATTCTTCATGATCTGCATTAATGGCTTACCACTGAAGCTTACTGCAGAGTCCCTTGGTGCCCTATCACCCCATGTTTTCAATCAAACTTCAGGACAAGAGGCCCTCCTGGAGTGCTGGGTTAAGGTCATGGCCAGGAATGAATTTGTTGGCACTTCAACTTCTGAAGCCCTTGGCCAGGTGCCAGGTTGCTGGCACTTTGACTTCCTGAAGCCCCAAAGCAATCTTTTTGACCTTCCACCTTGTCAGGAAGTCATTGTCAGTATCTCAGTCACCTTCCACTGGAGTCCAGAAGGGTCGAGGCTGTATTTGCTCTATGTAGTTCTCTACATAGAGTTGTATGCGGTGTGGTTACAGATTCAGATTACTTCCTTGCTGGAATCTGTTGTGGTGTCATTGAATGCTGGGCTTCCTCTATGCACTCCAATGTTCCTGCCATTGCTCTGTTGAGGCAGCTGTTGGTGAGTTTTCAAGTCTCATTGAAAATCAGATGGCCTTATGTGCTTCCTGCTTCCAGCCTAACTTATCATGACAGGTTTCATCAGGTCAGAGGCTTCTAAAGTTTCATTGTCATGTGTGGATTATCCAGCATAGTTCCGGTAAGTTTTTTTTTATTGGAATGGCTGCCACTCCTCTTACCATAACTTTTTATTGACAAGACTTCAAACAACTCCAGAATTTGCATCCATTCAACCACTTTCTCATCATATCTAAAGGCCTTCTTATGAAAAGTTTTGAATAATTACACTCTTTCAGCTGTTTAGATCTTCCAATCCTTCAGCATGGCCTTGTGTAAAGAATGATCAATGATTATTCTTATTTCTTACTTTAGTGATATGATCTTAAGAGTTTTTCACAGGATCTGCAAGTTAGGGCTTGATATCTGTTCTGCTCTGCTCTGCCTCTCTAGTTGACCTTACAAGTCTATGTTGGATGTGTCACCTTTCTTTTAGATCACCTTGGGCTGCTCTAAATAGGCATTCATCTCCATGGCCCTTCAACAGTGTTCCCACTCCAGTTGGCCTTCTGTTCACACTAGGTTGGTAGCCATATTTAGTCTTGCCATGTAATTTAGTTTCCTTTTTTGCTCTTCATGTACTTCCTCCAAGAGTCGGAAGATGCATTCTCTGAAACGTGAGGGTTCTTCAAGTCTTTCTTTGATGGATGAATGTACTCTAACCCCTTGGTAGAAAATTTTTCATCTTGAGTAGAGATATTTGTGCTCTGGTGTCTAGAGGAGACCATGCTTTACTCATGATTAGGGCTCTGGACATCAGTGCCTTTTGTCTACACTGGCAGTTTTTGTCAATCAGTGCTCTCTGCCTTGTGTAGGGTGGGCACTGGTCTTTGCCAAATTGTGTAAAGGTTTTTCCTCTTAGATTTGCTTCTTTGCCACCTCATTGTGACTAACTATGTCCTTACCTTGGTTATTGCATTACAGCAGTCTTGTCATTCTTCTTCACATTCACTCACCAGACACAAGAATTTACTGCTTTCTTCAGGTCTGACTGCTGCTCATCTTTAAGCACAAAAGGCCTTCCTCTTTTGGACATGCTGGTGCCATCTCAACATTTGCTCTTCTAATATACTTTTGCAGCGTCCTTTTTTGACTCATCTGCCTCATTCTCTGATTCAGGAACTTTTTTCTCTCTGCTCTTGGAAGTGTTCCAGGAGTGTGTTGGTGTAAAAACTTTAGTGAAAACAGTACTAGATCTTTGCAGACCATGACAAACTTATTTGAATTCTTTTTTCCTATTATCTCCTAAAGTTAATCATTGCCCTTTCAATTCTTAATGATCCCTGTTGTACGACTCATTGCTCTTAGCCATTGCTAAGGCTTTAGATAGTTGTGACTTTTTCTTCTATTCGATGTGTATTAGAAACATAACTCTGTCATCTAAGTTCTCCTACTTTTTCATCATTGTCTTTGGTGAGTGAAGTCACTAGTCATCATTGTTTCTGTTGCTAGTGATTCTGTGGTTTGCCGAATTCTTCAGCGTTTTCGAAGTTTTCTCACCACTCACTGCAGTTTTTTGGGGTGTTATTAATGTCTCTCACCATCTTCCTGCAAATTAAATTTATACTGTAAACATGTAACTAGTGGTCAGTGTTAAAATTAAAAATTTTTCTACTACAATATTAATTCCATTTTACTATTTCAGGCACTGGATAAAATGCAGATTGACCCACCAGTTATTCCAGTTCACTCAAATATTGATGGGAAGAAGTACAATAATGTTAAAGAAATCATAACAAAGTTGCCAAAACAAATTTACACCCCAGTGAAGTGGGAGCAAACCATGCACATCTTTTATGAACGAAGTAAAGGAGTTGATTTCCCAAGAACCTATGAGTGTGGACCAAAGAAATCATTGAAAACTATATTGAGGATGATTAATGCAAAAGCTTTTGCTGCCTGTAAGAGCATAGAAGTCTAAAGCTCTTTCCTGTGATATGAATTGTAATATTTTTACTGTAAATAAAGTAATCGACAGTTTTCTTCGCTGTGCTAACTATCCCAATAGCTGATTTGCAAATATAATTGCCTGACAGATTGAATTTTATATTTTACATCTCAGGTTAGACATACTGTATGTAAATTTAAGCTGCAAGAAGTAACGAACCTCATTCAGTACCTTCATGTTCAAGAAAAGGCATGAGAATTTTACAGGAAACAGCAGGGGTAGAATTTAAGTCATTCCAGTTAAGACTAGAACATGGACATGGCAGAATCTAGTGCAGTTTTTGTGCAGTACCTATAAAAGCACCATAGTTTCATAAAATATTGCTCTGCTAGGACATAAAATTACATACCAATAAAAAATAAAAATCATTGTACGTAAACTAAAAATATCAAGTTACACACTCATCTAGGTACAATATGTAAACTAGAAAGGAAATTCTGCAATAAAATATAAAATCAAAACAATGAGACTCAGTTCTGTGTCATTAGAAAGAACAACTGATGATTTTAAAGACGAAGCAAAATGTTGCCTATAACTCAATTTACTTAACAGATATTTTATTTTACAACATATGAATACAAAAGAAGCACAAGAGAAAGTTAGCAAATACTTTAGCAATCACTTTATATCACATTCAGAACTGCTAAAATGAATATTGAAAACCAGAATAAAAAACTTAACACAGTTTGGGGAAGAATGACCTGTTGACCCCAGAAGCTTACCAATCTATTAAGAAATTGTTGGTTTCATTTACAACCCCCATATTTAACACCTTTCATACCTTCAAGGAGAAAAATTGCAGTATCAACTACCTCCTGCACCGTAGTGAGAAAACTCACAGTTCTATCAACTACCTCCTGCTCTGTAGTGTTATAACTGTCAAAGACACAAACCTCTAGAGAAATTAATTTTCTGAAACTTGGGAAGCAGTGTAAATTATGAAAAACTATGGTCTGATAAAGGGAATATGAACGCTGGAAAAGTATGTCCCTAGAACCATTCGCCATGTACTGTATTTACCCTTGGTTAGGTGAAATTGAAGTGAGGCACACCTTTTTAGATTAATTCTGAAATGGAAAAAGGGGAAATGAAGAGTGCATGGTCCAACAAGAAACAATGGATATGCTTCTTAGAGGCATATCCACTAGTAAGTGCCACCTAGTCAGACATTGTCATTCATGATGAACTGATCATAAAATAGTATTGCAATAAAGGTAGTCAATATTCCCCTCAATAATAATGACACTTACAAGCAAAACATTGTTCTAAGAATGGGGTTACTCTGTGAAGAATGAGAAGTTAATTATAGTATGAGAACAAGAGACAAACTGCTGTGGGTAATGATACACATGTCAAAATTATGTCTTGGAAAAACTACAACAGTGTGTTAGTGAGAATAGAACAACGAGTACTAAAAGGTAGGGAGAACAATGTAATATCAGCAATAATAACAATTAAACTGACATAAAATAATGAGAAAAATAACCTAGAAGCAGGATTTTTGCTTTCCAAGTCTCATTTTAATTATATGCCTTCAAGATTATTATGAGCAGTGACAAAAGATACTAAACGTCTCAAAAATTATTTTAATGTCAGCAAGTTATGAAAGACCCTTAGTATAATACATACTGTGTCTTGCAGAAGCCATGCTGATGTCTGGAAACAAGGGCATTAGATTCAAAGATTCTGGGAAAGTGCAAAATAAGAAACGATTTTAAATGCTTACCACATTTTATCCAATACAGTGTTAATTGTTTTTGAAGCACACTTCAGGATTTATACTTAATTTAGGCTGTTCTCCATTTTCTATTCTGCCAATACCATCACACTATACAAATGAGTGAAGACACCAATTAGCATTGCTCCTCGATTGAATGAATTAGTTAACCAAGATTCATGCAATAAGATACGCTCAGCCATTCACTACTTAAAAAGTGAGAAGGGGGAGCTGGAGGACTTGGACAGCAAGATAAACAAATCCAGAGAATAAATGAGATTAAGTACAAGGACCTAAAAGTGAAACTGGGAGAAAAACCCATAGTTGCACTAAAAAGTAATAGTTGGAGAGGGACCATAAGTTGGAAGTAAGGAAGCAGGAATAGATACAAAATAAAAGGCTACGTAGTACAGTATGTGCAGCTCAGGGCCAAAGGGATACTGCAAACAACTTCTACTAAAGACAACTAATGAGCATTATTGGGTGATCATGAATAGGCAGTTCCATGGAGAATAAACAATTTTTGTTTTATAGTCGTTTCGGCCAAAGTTGATTTCAGAATGAAGAGTTTTCACCTTAGCTTAGGGGTAAAAATATTTGGTTAATCATTACACAAGTACATTATCTTGATATGAAACTTGGAAGTTATTATGAAAGGAAGAGCAAATCTTAATTCAGTTCCAAATAATTTATAGCAGTCCCTCTATATGAATTTGCCTACTCTGTTTATGCCCATGGAAGTTTACATCAAGGTTATGTTCCTCATATATTCTAGACATTTTCCAGCTATACAGCATCTGATACCACAAATGGATCATAAACTCATTGCCCATCAAATGTTAAGGCATATCTTGGTGGTGTGTGTGTTCTATGTATTTTATAAATTAATAAATTGACAAAATACATGGTAAACAAAAGATTGTCTTTCATCTGTGCAACACAAGTAAAAATATATCAGTAGAAGGGTAAAAATTCCTGAGCCATTTTAGTGTTTTCTAACACATACCAGCATTTTACATATACCTCCATTCTTTTGATGTAGTTGTCCTATAAAATTCAGAAAGAAATGGCTATTTGGTAAAAAACTGCACTATCCAACAACCTTATAAAAAACAATCATTAACACACTTCATGTCCTTAAAGAACAGATAGCAAGACTGGAAAGACATATCCACACAAGAAATTAAATATGAAATAGTACTTAACATAACCCTCAAGACCACCCTTATGGGAAAATAGCTTGACTGTCCAAATCAAATGTCACGCCAACTTCAAATTGAACAGAAATAGGATTGATTGAGTGTGCAACCCTTGGAGAGAGAGAGGTGCTACTAAAGGCAGTTGCTTGGATACAGAAAAATGTCTGCAAAGGATACCTGAACTGTCACAGTATGAGGTAGAGACTGGTGATGTGTTCAAAAAGGTGTAATATACCATAAGAAAAAACAATTTAATTCCAAGACAAGAATGCAAACCACATATGTATAACATAGAAATCACAAATCTGTGTGTTGCAATTTTACCTATAAAATCACAAATCTATGTGTTGCAATTTTACCTACACAGTATGTAAAAAAATTTTATAACAACATGGGAGGCCCAGTGACAGGTTTCTGGCTGGAAAGAGCAACAGAAAAGCAAGTTATTGGATGCATGTGCAAACACGATGGCTGTATGTGTTGCACAGCAAACACAGGGACTCATGATAAATGTTTAGATAAATGTGGCAGAGCAACATTTTTTTACAGAGGGGTAAGCATTCTTAATAACTTGTTGATAGAAGGCAAGAGTGGTTTTAAGAATTTTTCATTTGATCTCAGTCATTGAGAAAAATCACTGGTATGCTAAATAATACATGTGAACTCTTTAACTAACTCATAATAGAGAAACTAGAAATAATTGAAGTTAGAAAAGGAAGGAAGAGTAAAGAGGGCTTAGCATTTCCAATTTTGCTTGTAACCTTGGTCTTTTTTATACAAAATAATCTCAGACAACCAGCACCTGGGATTGGTACCTTGGATAGCTTATGTACTTCACTGGCATGTCTGTCTTTGTCAAAAGTAACCAAGGCAACTGTATTTAACGAGTAAAAAGCCACAATAATGTAAAGGAAACTGTATTTTTCCAAAATACAAAAAATGGGTTAAAAACAGGGGGACCTTTTGACTCTCTGCACAATAGTTCTCTTCAGTTGGCTGAAGAGGACCGTTGTGCAAACGGTCGAAAGCTCCACCTGTTTTTAACCCCTTTTTTGTATTTTGGAGAAATACAGTACAGTATCTCATTTACATTATTGTGGATTTTTTTACTCATTATTTCCAGTCACAATATACTCGTAGTGATGCACCATAGACAGCTGTATTTAGTCAGGGTTCAAAAAGAATCTTCCTTAAGTGGTTAGCAAGTCCCTGACAATAATCAAGAGCCCTTTTACAGAAAGGGGAGATTATGATATATTCCTCTGATAATAGTACCAAGACAAAGTTTGTAAACCACCTTGACGACTTACACCAAACTAAGTTTCGCCTTAAAGATGAGATGAAGTATTCATCTACAAGAAATAGTAAGACTTTTTCACAAGAGTTAGTACCAAACCACTCTTGTAGTCAAGGCTTAATGAATCAAGAAATATTTTTTCCACAGATAACAAAACTCGCGGGGGGGGGGGGAATCAAGCAGCTTCTGGCAGTTGTATTACCAACAGCCACCAATTAATGCAAGTCAAATATGTGGGCAAAATAATTAAACTTTGAAGGATGCTTCTTAATACATCAATTTCACAGCAAGCATTTTTACTTGTTTGACAGATGAATGTGTACCAAGTTTCAACATCACCTGAGATCCCAGCTTAATCACAAGTTTGCCATATTAATCAGTTACCAATTACAAAATTTTAATGTTAATAAAGTAATGACTGAAGAGAGTGCTTTACTAATTACACGAAGTAATGATGAGAAATAATTTTTGAAATATGCCACTGCCCATATATTAAGCATACAAGCACTGTATAGACCATAATGTAAATTCTAATCAACATTCTGACAATTTAACAAATTTTTCCTTTAGTTTCTAAGATGAAATAATGCCTTTCCTGTAAAAACTCAAAGATACTGTACAGATGAAATTTTTTATACTGTACTTTATCACAAGGTTAAATTTGCGATGGATTTAAATGGCCTTCCAGTATGAAGACTGCAGGGTTTAGGGATATTTTAACCAGTTACAAGATTTAGAGCATTTTACAATCAACTTGACAAACATGGGGGCTCCATCTGAAAGGTTTCTCGATTTAAAAAACCTCATCTAAAAATTAAGTTTATGTACAATCTTGACCTTGACAGATGGGAGGGATTAAATCTGAAATTTTATCTAATTGAGAGGCCATCCTCTCAATCTGAAAGCCATATTGGGATTATAAAACTCCTCACAAATGACACCAGGGGTTAGGCAATAGTTCATTAGACATCTGTCCCAGCAAGCTACAAAAAGAACTAAAGATATCACTTCTGTTGTTACCAGAGCTGAGCAGATGGCTTTAAAGCAAGATTCAACATATGGAAAGCATTGACTCCAAGATTTCCAAGGAATATGGAAACCCCATCAACTTTCTAAATCCGAGGCATCCAGCTTCTCATAAACTGGAGGGAAGGCCATACCAAAGGCTCCAAAATACATCCGACTCCCCTACTTGTGATGTAACCTTCCCAGCTGTCACATATTTCCAATTCAAAACATCAAATAAAATCTTTGGAATATATCCATGGTGCAGACCTCAGACAGATCCTTTTGAACTTTTACTGTTCTTGATGTGGGTCCGTGTTCCTGGAGAGCCACCACTAGCCCATGAAGTAAATACACAGCCTCAAAAGTAGTCTGGATCAGCATGAGAAAAAATGTGATAAAAGGTTGACGATGATTTGCAATTCTTAAGAACTTGATTATCCAATTATTGGTTTATCAAAGGTGTGAAGCCAGTGACAATAGGTAGCCCACACTTAACAGTAATGCCCTAGACACTCATGAAAACGTAATCCTCAAGGTACTAAAAACATGGAAAAACAAAGCAATGGTGCATAAACACACAAGACAAATAAGATCAAACCAATGGAAAAAGAAAAAGCCAGGAATGGAATGAAACCTCCAGAGGAGCATTTTACCCAAAATATCACATGAGTTTTGATGGCACAAGACCCCATCCTCTCATCTCTTAAACTTTTGATGACCAATCAATTTAGTTCAAATCAAAATGCTCAAAATACTTGCAAAAAAGGTCAATAATGAATATAAAAACATGAGTTCACAACACAACCAAAAACTGATTAATTACTCTAAAATGAGGGTTGTTCAGTATCCAAAATTCACACAGCAGACACCCATGGACAATAAACATTTCAGCCCTACATCAACTTCCGATCTCAACTTGTTTTGTTGCTTACACAAAGACACCACAGCAATATCTAGTAACGAAAAAAAATTCTCTATGTCTATGATTATGCTAAATCTACAAAGGGTGGGGTACCACTTACAGTTTATCTTGCATGCCTCACTTGTAGGTGGAGCTGAAAATTTTTCATAGCAATCCTTCAACCCCAAAGCTGCACTTGCTCTGTCGTAATTTGAAATCTGTTCCATTTGGTTTCTTCAGAACTAGCTTTCAAACTTCTTTACTTTTATTTTGCTCCAATTCATCTTTGACTTACAAGCAATCCCTTTGGGTGAGCTCCACAAGTCTGGACTCGAGCAGCCTGCAATCTCTATAAAATGGGTCTGAAATGTAGACAAATCTCTCTATGTAGCAGAATAAAATATTAAATTACAAACAGCAGTACAGTAACGTTCAGGAAAAGAAATGCAAGCAATACTTCTATAAGCAATTAAAAATTTTTAATATTCCAACAGAAACAAATCACAGCACTGTATATAATAAACAACTTCAATGAAGCACACTATTAGCACAGACAACAAACTCCAAATATCCTGACATCAAATTTGCCAAAGGTAATCTTGGGCAGCAGAAAAATTTTTCTAACTGGGCACTTCTTGGATAACCAGTCTTCTGAGAGCTGCTCAAAAACAGTTTGGAGCATTATTATTTGTATTCATGTATACATTACAAGGGTGACATTTCACAATATAAGCCAAAAAATGAAGTTCATAGAATAGAGCCTAAACTGTTCAGACTTCAGTGCTTTTCAGCTACATTATTATGATGGATTTTTACTGGGCCACCTATTAAAAAAAAATGCATATGGTAATGTAAAGTTTAGTTCCAGCCAAAAATTACATGGAATTATTGGCAGTTGTGGGATGTCTCAAATGGTCAAGTACACGCTATACCATATCTTTTTCAGTGTACTTATCAGGTGGCCAGACTTCCATGAAGTTACAGGGACAACTGCTATTTTACAAGAGTACCATTTGAACAAAGATACCTATCAAGTAGAAAGGTATCTTATGTACAGAGCACTGAAAAATCAAAATACTATATAATAGATTACCTATGAACTAGCTTCTGATATGATGAGCATCAATGTGACCTTCAACATAATTAAGAGAAACAGGTAACCAACTTTAATCAAATCTGCAATTTCAAAATTAAAACATTACTTACAAGGGTCCATCAATCAAAGATTGTTGGGTCCATCAAACAACAATTATTGTCTTATGACCAATTTTGAATCTTGGTATTGTAATAGGCTTATTTATACATTACCTTTTTCACTGCATTGGTAAAGTTGCTTTTAACATTTCCACTTTCATTTCTCAAAAACTCAATCAGCAGGGCAATCATTAATCTTTCAATAACATTTCACAACTTCAGAACATACTCTATAAAGCTGTTTTTCACATTAGAAGCACCAAATTCCGTGAAAATGGGCTTGGCATACTAATGGCTTTTTGACGTTTACTCATAATCATAACATGCATATTACAAATGATAACAGGTAAGAAATAGGGAAGAGCCAAAAACATACCCAGGCATGTTTCCTCCAAGAGTACACCTCACAAGTAAGGGAAAAATTGAGTGAATATATGAAATTTTGGCCATATGGCAAAGCACTGGGATGAAAAGGCAATACAGCTTCCACTACAATCCCTGGAAAAAACCTCCCAGAGACTGTGTGTGAAGGATTCTGGTGCAATTAGCAATGAAGGCTGCAAGCCAACAGAATAAGTGAGAAGGATGGTGTCGTGCTCCTGATGTTTAATCTGGAAAGTCAACTGAATCACTGCCTAAAGGCAGCAGTAACAAAGAAAACATCTGGCAGAGCACTCATCCATAACAGTACTGTATCCTTAATGGCTTGGAAATGCTGTGGTGACCTTTGTGAAATCATGTTTTTAATTTGTATGCAAATTAAAAGATGATTTCACAGACGTCACCACAGCACTCTGTCCTGTATTTTGTATACAGTTGAAGCCATTCTTGTGCACAAGGGACCCGATGTTACTGAAACTTGCAACAGTCCTTAGGAGAATGGTCCGAGTACTATTAGGTCATAAAGAGCCTGAAAAGCCAGATTTTTACGAAATGCTGATGAACTTATGGAAATAAAAATATTTATCAATGGAGTACCTCTATGCTACAATAATGTGATGACTAGTGTTAACTGGAGGAAAAATAATACAAGTCCAATAACTTAAAAGTGAGTTTTTATTCTGACCAGATTTTATAAGCAAATGAATGACAAGATGACAATTTTCAATATCTCAAAACCAAAAAATTATGTGTAAGACATATTAAGATAGATTTTGTGATGAGCAAAGAAGTCAAACATACAAACAAAAACAAAAATGGTACTCTGCTGTTTAAAACTGTAATGCCATCCATTCAAAAAATAAAAGATGCTTCAATTTCATGTATAAACAGCAAAGTACACTGGGAAATACTGCACTTAAATATTAATCAATAGAACAAGTACTGAAAAGAATGATCAAGACTACAATACCATTTAAACTGTTCACTTACATTAAACTGAATTAAACCACAAAATGACATTTAAGGTGGGACACATATCACCTCCTCAAATACTGAACATCATGACATAACATAAAAGTATAAAGAAAACGTCCTGATTTCTGTAATGGATGAACATTATAAAAATGGTAAGTTTTTTAAATAAAAAAATTATTCAAATAAAAGATTTACTTCTCAGAAAAGCAAAAGATAATGCCGCCTCCTTGTTAAACAAATGATCTACAGTATTTAAGGATAATCTGAATGCATCAATGCCAACATACTGGTAGCTTTTGCCTTTCATATTAAATTGATTCTGTATATGGATGACTGCATGATTAGCACGAAATGTATCTGGCTTAATCCTAAATTTGAAAATGTGTTGTATGTACCATTACATTGTAGTCTTGCTCATAAACAATATTTATAGCAACCTTCTTCGAAATAAAAACTGAAGAGGAAAGGTTTACATGGCATCCAATGTGTATTCCAACATTGGCTAGTGTTATGATTTTCCTTTTCTATAACTTACATTGTAGTAACAGAGATTACAAAGTCCTGAAAGATGAAGAGCTGTTATACTTCGAGATCTGCGTCAAAGACGTACATACAAATGGATCTTTTATTCAAAGCAGCTACTCTGAAGCTTAACACAAAAACATAATCAGTACAAAGCTACTCTCTTCAAAAGAAATCAGTTAAAATCCAAGTATGAAAAGGAAACTGATATCTCATACTCTGTTTCAAAGGAGCACTAGATGGCAAGGCCATAAAAACTAACAACCCAATTCTTCATAAAAATTGGGCAATTTGTACATAAAATCTTAAATAAATTCCTTCTCTAGAAAAAAAAAAAAAAACTGCCACAGCACATATCAATCTCCCCCAACAGTAACTACTTCGTTATGTACTTCTTAATGAGCAAACTTACATTTATCTTAATAATTAATATCACAATCGTGAGGACAGGTACAGTTGTGGTCCAAATCTTTTCTGACTAACACTGGATTTTTTCAAACATACAACAGACCGTATGCTATTAACTGTCCACCTAACTTCCCATCAGGAGGCAAGATGCAATACATATTAGCATCTAATGTACATCCTATCCTCACTTCCTGGCAGGTACAGTATGTGGCAGTAACTAATGGGTTGCATATAACTATTGTGAGGAGAGTCATTTATACCATGAGAGCAATGATAATGCTTTGCCTGATACAATATTTACAAAGCAACCATGCATTACCATGTATTGCATATAAAACATTAAAATTTCAAACAAAATATACATCACTAACAGCTATACAAAACTCAAAAAATGCTGCCTACAGATACTTTAAGAGAAGATAAGATAGATTTCCATCAAAAGTTTGAAGATACAGCTTATCTAATGGAAGTTGCCATCAAATTATATTCCAGCTTCTTTCCTCTATTCACACCACTGTTATCAAGTAGTGTAGTTCCACACACAGGCTACATGATCTACCTTCCAACCTTCAAGGATGATAAATCTGCATATTTATTCTTAACTGCTTCTGTAAAATTAAGATATCATTCCTAAAAATCTATATAACTTGTAGGTTAACTGTCAATGAATATGGAAATACAGTGCAACAGCACTAACAAAGTATTGAAAGACAGGATATTCTTAACTAGTAACACTAAGGGCAATTCTTACTTCGCTGTGCCGTCCTACAATTAATGCCAATACAGTTCTTGCATCAACTAACTTGAAAAAATCATTAACTCGTCAAACTTTATATGATACTGTTCACATTAACATGCAAAAGGTCCTTCTTGGTACTGGAATACTTTAGTTTTAAACTGTAGTATTGATTAGAGCATAAGTAATTTTTTCAACATCATTATCAATGATTTAACAATTAAGCCCCATTGAATTCCTCAAGTAGCCATCCAGCTTCGGACAAGATTTCCTCGCAAAACGACAGGTCCATTTACACACCCTTAGCCAATATCCACCTGACAACCTTTAATTTTTGCACTGCAACTTCAGATTAACAAGTGGAAAGAATACAATGCATAGTCAAGTTTATCATAAATTACATTAAATATTTGGCTACAGCTTTCTGTCTACTGCTACCACTACAACAACAAAATATTTACCACTAACAGGATTCCTTACGACCACATTTTGGTCAAATATTGCAAGTTCATATGCTTGTCTCCATTCAGTGAGAAAAATCGCATTTTTTCTTATAAAATCAGCTTACATACATAAGATTCTACGAAGACCACAGATTCTTAAGAAAACAGGATTTTTTTTCAATGTAGCAAAAGAATGTAAGGTTTTTGGCATAACCCTCTTTCATGTTTCATTCTTTCAATAAAAATAAACTGTAAAGCAACGACAGACTGCGTACAGAAAAACATCTACAGTACATATCCTATTGTCCTAGTTTCTTTGACCTCCGTAGGCTTACACTAAACCTGACCACTACCTTAAACATGTCCTGCAATTTTAGAACATGTAAATGACTTTTAAAACTTTGTCTACAACACAAACTATGTTAATCTAAACTAAATCCACCTACGTGAGAATGAAATGGTTGAACGAAGTATCTATGATCAGGCCTACCTACAATCATACTGGTTTGGCATCACTATTTTAATATCCCTTCTTTCATCCATCTTGTCATCGGACCAAACTAAATCTACAAAATACAACTGCAATGAATTTTAAACTCAAGATGTACCAGACGCTAGCAAATGGTATATACAATGGTTAAAACATTCAGTTACAAAAAACTACAATAATTATACTTCATACACTGATCTATTGCAAATATACCTTGGAACTCCACATATACAGTATTTCATAAACCTTATCACAGTCAATAAAGCTATATCAGAAACTTTCAAATTTACTTTATTTTTCTTTTAATTACCTAACGAGTCACAAGGTACTGATTCTGGAATATTTAAGTTTCCTGACAATTCTGTATCAATCAGAACGTCATACTTTTTGACCAACTAAAAACTCAAACTAGAAAACTGAAAATACGGTTACTAGAATTCATGACAGCTGGAATCGTCCTTTTATCGTCTAATAACTAAAACCTGAAGGCAATTTCCAATTCAGGGCGTGGAGGTGCTTCCTACCCCGGGTTGTGAGGGGGTGGAAGGAAGGGGTGAAGGGCGCGTATTCTCCTTCTCATCGTCGGATACCGGACGCTGACGGCGAGCAGCGCAGGTGTCGCAGTCCGACTCCGAACAGTCGCTCGAGGAATTGGTTGAATCTGATTCAGAGTCGCTGTCTGTCGACGAGGAAGAGGACGACCCCTGAGGATGACTACGATCGGCATGATAACGGTTGAGGCGGTAACGCAATGCGGCATTTTCCTCCTGAAGGTGCAGGAGCTGCGCCTGCAGAGTTGACAGGAGCCGAGAGGGAGATGCCGATAAGGCATCTGTTAAGACAGCAGCCCTGGCCTCCAGAGCAACGATGGCTGCCTTTAGATCGGTGGTGCTGCCTGCCATCAATTTGTCTTCGCGGGCGCTCTGGTAGGCAGTTTCGAAGTCTGCCAAGTTGAAGGGGAACCAGTCCCGGTTGAGGGGATGCGTGGGAGTCCCACTCGGGGTCCCTATGTAAGGGTCCTCCTCCCCACCGCTAGTTGGTGGTTCCTGCTCCCACTGGGGGGTGCTGAAATTGTCGAAGTTCACGAATAATGTGGAGTTTTCATGATCGTCCATAATAAACTGGGTGCTATTCTCGGGGGCCCTAGGTACTTGGGCGCCCACGGGCCTCAACACGGGTGTGGGCGGGCCACTATAGAGGGCCCTGGCCCTGTCGCAAGACGATGTCGGACGCCCAAGAGCGACAGCGTTACTTATTTCGCTTGCACTTTCCGATTTGGGCGTTCGCCTCCGCCTCCTTCGCCTTTTCTTTTTCTTCTTATTGGCGTCATTATTATTGACAGACCTGTGTTTTGAATTTCGCTGAGAAGAACTGGACGTCGAGAGACCCTGGAGAGGCTCAGCTGATACTCGGGCCTCCATCATCATCATCATCCTCCTCCTCCCAACGTGGCAACGCTTCCCTGTGGACTTTTTGAGCACGTGGCAACGCCGCAACTCTATCCGATACTCACTGGGTCACTCCACTTGTCTATTTCAAACAAATATTTGCTCACAGTCTACTGATACTTCGCAAATCACCGTGGCACCAGTAAATAGACTATATAAACTGTCCGTGCGTCACATAAAACTACAAGACTTGACACAAGAAAACAGAGGAATCAAGCTATTCCTCAGCCGGACGGGAATACAACGTCTGACTGGGCTGCGAAGTCAGTGTTAACTCCCGTGTGTGGTAATGTTGGGATGGGCTTGTTGCCAGAGACTTTAAGATGGCTTCACTTTCCCCTTATTTTCACAAAGTTATATTAACTTTCTGAGCTTAATTAGTATCTAAGTTCTATAATCTATAAATGCAGTACACATTCAGTCGATCATGTTCTCTTGTTGTGCATGCAAGATACAGACTTTATATGCCTAATTGGAACCGTTAAATTCCATAAACACCATATGATTTGCGCGCGCAGATTGTCACATGTCGACCGCAGCGGTCTCTTTAAATTTTCTTATAACATTTTTTTCAGCATAGTCATTAATGTAGCCATCATTATTTGTGACATTTGAACATTGTTAAATTAAATGTTCAAGACTGTCAGTCAGACTAAGAATTGCGATAATTACGCAACTACACGAAACAAAGCTAAAAACTGATCGATTTTCTGTGTGCGACAGGAAACGTTGGCGTGCATTAATTATTACAGCGCGAGAAGTAAAATTTCAACAGACCCATCTTGAGACGACAATTTCAGTAATATAAATTTAAATGTGTGACTGACATAATAAAACATATTCATAGTTTCAAGTTACCATTAATTTCGATTTCGACTTTCTGTCAAACGTATGAAGACGTTGTATGTAACGATAAACACAATTGGTAAGCAAATTTCTCACAGGGTCTTTTGTTTTCAAGTCATTTATTGCAAAGCTATTTACCCACATAAGCAAATCCTATCCTAGGTGCTTACAGGTGACTTTTTTAAAAACTTAAACATCTAATCTATGCGTTTTACTATTCATTTTCCCCAAGAGGCAAAACTTGCTTAGAGCGGGTAGACGCAAATTTCCATGTGGCTCCGAGTCAACCGAAACGCTGTGGTGCAAAAGTAAACTAGATTGGGATGCCTTTTTAGTGTGTGAAATGGAGCGCTCAAGTTTTTAAGCCTGTTCTGATAATATTCTTTGTGATTTTGCTGAGCTAAACAATCAATTTTGAACCTCGTTAGTCGACTGTGAAAAGTCTCACCGAAGATGGAGAAATGCTAAGGACAGGTGGCTGACACCAAGTTCTGGAGCCATCTTCTCCGAAGAGAATAGGCCTATGAGTGAAA